>NC_053489.1:301091865-301194346 GCF_905171775.1 Rana temporaria | reverse complement strand
CCCAAGGTGTTTTTACAGTTCGGGACTGCGTCGCTTTAACAGACAATTGCGCGGTCGTGCGACGTGGCTCCCAAACAAAATTGGCGTCCTTTTTTCCCCACAAATAGAGCTTTCTTTTGGTGGTATTTGATCACATCTGCGGTTTTTAGTTTTTGCGCTATAAACAAAAATAGAGCGACAATTTTGAAAAAAAAGCAATATTTTTTACTTTTTGCTGTAATAAATATCCCCCAAAAACATATATAAAAACATTTTTTTTTCCTCAGTTTAGGCCGATACGTATTCTTCTACCTATTTTTAGTAAAAAAAATCGCAATAAGCGTTTATCGATTGGTTTGCGCAAAATGTATAGTGTTTACAAAATAGGGGATAGTTTTATTGCATTTTTATAAATTTTTTTTTTTTACTACTAATGGCGGCGATCAGCAATTTTTTTCGTGACTGCGACATTATGGCGGACACTTCGGACAATTTTGACACATTTTTGGGACCATTGTCATTTTCACAGCAAAAAATGCATTTAAATTGCATTCTTTATTGTGAAAATGACAGTTGCAGTTTGGGAGTTAACCACAGGTGGCGCTGTAGGAGTTAGGGTGCACCTAGTATGTGTTTACAACTGTTTGGGGGTGTGGCTGTAGGAATGACGTCATCGATCGTGTCTTCCCTATAAAGGGAATGACGCGATCGATGCGCCGCCATAGTGAAGGACGGGGAAGCCGTGTTTACACACGGCTCTCCCCGTTCTTCAGCTCCGGGGAGCGATCGCGACGGAGCGGCTATAAACAAATAGCCGCGCCGTGGTCCCGGATCGCTCCCCGAGCGGACCCGACCTCCGCATGTAGCAGGGGGGGTCCCGATCGGACCCCCCACCCGCTAATAGGCGAGGACGTACGTGTACGCCCATGTGCCTGTACGTGCCATATTGTGGACGTATATGTACATGCGGGGGTCGGGAACTGGTTAATATTAGGACACTTACCTGTCCTGGAGTCCAGCGCCTTCCACGGCAGAGGACGAGCGATCGCTCGTCACTCTGCTGCCCCCCCCGCCATCCTCGGTGAGGGAACCAGGAAGTGAAGCGCTCCGGCTTCACTACCCGGTTCCCTACGGCGCATGCGCGAGTTGCGCTGCGCCTGCTGATTGGCTCCCGCTGTGCTCTGGGAGCCGAGTGTTCCCAGAGCACAAAGGGGGGGAGGACGGGAGGTGACGTCCTGCCCGCAGTCTGCCCGTAGACTGTGGCCGAAAGTGGGTGCAAATACCTGTCTTTAGACAGGTATCTGCACCCCCCTCCCCCCTGAAAGGTGTCAAATGTGACGCCGGAGGGGGGAGGGTTCCGATCAGCGGGAGTTCCACTTTAGGGTGGGGCTCCACTTTAATATTTGTTTGTCTTGCAACACGCTCTCAAACCAAGTTACTCCCAAACCAAGGTTTTACTGTTTATATATTTATATACATTTATATTAATATAAATGAGTGTATGTGTGTGTACGTGTAAATGTGTGCGTCTGCACGTATTAAATGCATATAGAGATTCTGGGCCAGATTCAGGTACATTTACGTTGCTCCCCTGCGGCGTAACGTATCTGATTTACGTTACACCGCCGCAGGTTTACAGCGTAAGTGCCTGATTCACAAAGCTCTTACCTGTAAACTTGCGGCGGTGTAACGTAAATCCGCTCGGCGCAAGCCCGCCTAATTCAAATGGGGCGGGCACCATTTAAATTAGGCGCGTTCCCGCGCCAAACGTTCTGCGCATGCATTCTGCAAATTTCCCGACGTGCTTTGCGCGAAATTACGGCGCCCCGACGTTTTTTTTAACTGCGACGTGCGTTACGGCGTTTCATATTCCCGGACGTCTTACGCAAAAAAAAAAAAAATTAAATTTGACGCGGGAACGACGGCCATACTTTAACATGGCTGTTCTAAAGATAAGCCATGTTAAAGCAGGTGTAACTTTGCGACGGGAAAAACCGACTAGCGACGACGTACGAGATTGCGACGAACGCGCGGATCTTCGTGGATCGCCGTAACTAGTCATTTGCATATTCTACGCCGACCGCAATGGAATCGCCACCTAGCGGCCGGCCTAGAATTGCATCCTAAGATCCGACGGTGTAAGTCAATTACACCTGTCGGATCTTAGGGCTATCTATGCGTAACTGATTCTATGAATCAGCCGCATAGTTAGGACGGGCGGATCACAGAGATACGACGGCGTATCAGGAGATATGCCGTCGTATCTCTTTTGTGAATCTGGCCCATAGACACAAGGTAAAAATGTATCACAGGAATTTCTGCAACAGAAACTTAATTTGCAATATTTAAGAGTAGCAAACTATAAGGTTAAAGCATTAATCCTGGCCTTTTGCTATTATGATATAATTTGCATGTTTCTCTAAATAATTTTGTCTCCCTGGAAATTGCATCAGTTAGCAATTATACCGATGAGACCTTTTTGCAAAAGGGAATCCTGACCTCCTGTTTAAGATGTAAATTCTTCATTCTGACACACTGTCAGATTTAACCTACACTATTTCAATATAATGGACTATATTATAATTTATTTATAATTTATCTTTTTTGATGGAATACGAAACTGGTAGGATTTTGCTGATGCCTCCTTCTGAGCATGCTAATTCTCTGACTGTAGTGCTGATCCAATTGTTTCAGTACCTTTTACTCACTGAACCCAGACTTCATTCACTGACCCATAAATCATGGAAGTTAGACAGTAGGCTACATGAAGTCATACAATGGTAGGCTATGGGTTTTCTTTACATCTTATCTTGGAGAACATTTTAATACTTTATGTATTGTCTGTAATAGCTACTAAAATAACTAAATGGAGGTTATCAGAAATCTCCATAATTACAAGCAAGATGTGTTAAGGGCTGTAATTTTTTTGTTGCAGTGCGGTGGGGCTCACAAGAAATTACATAATATTAACACATCATAATAAATGAAAAATGAAAAAATGGAAACATTGTTTTTTATACACGTTTTGTATTTTTTTTTATATTATAAATCAAAATCATGAATCTTTTCATGGATAATAAACTTTATTTTATATAGCACCTTTAACCACTTCAGCCCCAGACCATTTTGCTGGTCAATGATCGGGCCACTTTTTGCGATTCGGCACTGCGTCGCTTTAACTGACAATTGCGCGGTCGTGCGACGTGGCTTCCAAACAAGATTGGCGTCCTTTTTTTTCCACAAATAGAGCTTTCTTTTGGTGGTATTTGATTACCTCTGTGGGGTTTTTTTGCACCATAAACAAAAATAGAGCGACAATTTTGAAAAAAAAAAATAATATTTTTTACTTTTTGCTGTAATAAATATCCCCCAGAAATATAAAAAAATAACTTTTTTTCCTCAGTTTAGGCCGATACGTATTCTTCTACATATTTTTCATAAAAAATCGCAATAAGCGTTTATTGATTGGTTTGCGCAAAAGTTATAGCGTCTACAAAATAGGGGATAGTTTTATGGCATTTTTATTAATATTTTTTTTTACTAGTATTGGCGGCGATCTGCGATTTTTATCAGTACTGCGACCTTATGGCAGACACTTTGGACACTTTTGACACATTTTTGGGACCATTGGCATTTTTATAGCGATCAGTGCTATAAAAATGCATTGATTACTGTAAAAATGTCACTGGCAGGGAAGCGGTTAAAAATAGGGGGCGAGGAAGGGGTTAATTGTGTCCTAACTGAAGGAGGGGTGGGACTGACTAGGGGAAATGACAGATCGCTGTTCATACATTGTATGAACATTGCGATCAGTCATTTCTCCCCCTTCAAGGACCGGGAGCTGTGTGTTTACACACACAGCTCCCGGTTCTCGCTCTGTAACGAGCGATCGCGGGTGCCCGGCGGTGATCGCGCCCGCCGGGCATGCACATCGGCACCAGGGGCAAGCAGGGGGTGCCCCTAGTGGCTGAAATGCAAAATCACGTTATATTACGTGATTTTGCGCAGCCGAGCCGACCTGCCCCCGAAAAAACTACAGTGGGCGGTCAGCAAGCGGTTAAAGGTGGCTTCTCAAATCGCTTTAAAAGGAAGACACAAGGAATACACAGGATAACATAATATAACGGACAATTAAGTGAAAGGTTGTCTAAAGAAAAACATTTTTTAGATTTGATTTGAATGAGTTTAGAGAAGATGACTCTCTGATGTTCTTTGTAACGCAATTCCAGAGTTTTGGAGCATAGCATGAAAAAGCTCTGTCTCCCTCCCATTGAATGTAGGTAGGGGGGACACACAGTAAACCAGAATTTGAGGAGCGGAGGTTTCAATGGGGGAGTAAGTTAAAAAAAATTCTGAGAGATAATGGGGTGTCAAGCCATGAAGAGCCTTGTAGGTGAGCAAGAGGATCATAAAGTCTATGCGAAACTTGACAGGTAGCCAGTGCAAGGACTCTAGGAAAGGGGTAATATGATCACTTGTACCAGACCTAGGCAGGACTCTGACTGCAGAAATTTGAACATATTGAAGTCGATTTATAGTGGATTTAGGTACACTAGTGAGTAGAGCATTGCAGTAGTAAAGTTGGGAGAACACAAATGTATGGATCAACTTTTCAGCTACAGTGTATGATAGCCTGGGACGCAGCCGAGCAATGTTTCTCAAGTGTAAAAATGTGGCTCAAAGGTTAAACTAGTCCTTACGTAATTGATGGGGTATACCAATAAGCATGACTTCAGTCTTGTCACAGTTTAATTTAAATAAATTGTGGGCCATCCAAGTTTTTTTAAATCACAAATACAGTTAGATAAGAGAGAAGCAGCCAACGTAGAAACTGGTTTAGTGTGGATATATATCTGAGTGTCATCAGCATAGAAGTGATCTAAGCAGTTGGCCAAGTGGAAACATGTAAATGCTAAAATGTAAGGGACCCAAGATTGAGCCCTGAGGAACACCGTACTTGACTGGACCAACTTGAGACTGAAATCCACCAAGAGAAACAAAGTGACTGAATCCATTTCAGAGCCAACTCTGAGACTCCAAATATGGTTTTGAGGCGAGAGAGTAATAGACTGTGGTCTACAGTATCAAAGGCTTAACTAAGATCCAGTAGAATAAGAATAGTTATGGACCCAGAATCAGAAGCTAACAGAAGGTCAGTAGTGACTTTGACCAAGGCGGTTTCTAAGAAAATAAGCTCTGGTAACGTAGGAATAAATATGTTCATTAATAGCTTATTACCAATATCTGTTTTGTGGCTTGCAAATTTTGGCAGAAAAGTGTTAAACACATGTTTGACTTGCACAACATTGTGGACCCTCTTTCAAGCTGAATGAATCTAAAGCACACCTACAAAGGTGCAAAGGTACTGGTGTGTATACTGCAATAAGCTTTAAGGCTAGGTTCACACTTGTGTGCACTTGCGGGTGGGCGGGAACAAGTGCAATTTATATGCTGTCCCACACCCGCTACTTCCTGCAGTCAAGCCGGTTGTGGGAAATCACATGGTGAAATGGCACCATTTGCTTTCCCTCCAGCTGTGGTTTAAAAAAACGTGCAGAAACCTTTTTCTTGCATGAAACACAGTGCCCGTGCAAACTCAGCTCACAGAACTGCTAAGGTGTAAGCCTAAGCCTACAGTATAGTAAGTTAAAACTCAAAAGTACAAAAGAGTAAATCACTCTAAATCTACTCACTCTCTCTGACCCCTCAATAAGTGCTGATGCAATTTTGACATTTTCTATTTCTGGCTTTGCTGGGGTTCACATAGTAAACATAGATATTTACCACAGTAGCCATAACATTTTTTTCTTTTAAACACCTTTCTAAATAATCTAGTTTCTCAGGTAACCAAAGGGTAAACTAATATGAGAATTCCGCTGAATTTCTTTCTTTTATTTTCTTTTTATTGACCGCTTCCTTTTTGGAGCATTGTTATGGAACATTGAACAAATAGATTGTTTTTTTCCTTCTTTCTTCTGCTGAGGTAACACTAGCACAGAGGTAAAAAAAGAAAAAGGAAAACATGCTATCAAACCGTATTCAAGAACAGACTATGGAGAATAAGAACAAATGAATAAATGGCATTTATGTGCAAAACCAGACATCATAGCAAAATAAGGAATACAATAATGAGATCAATATAGTAAGAAAACAAAAAAGATATGACATGTCACAGAAGCTGAAGTTAGAGATGGAAAGCTACAGATAGAGAAGAGACCAAACCCCCTCTTGGACTGTAATGAAGACAGAGATGGCATCATTCTTTCATTTAGTGTTTCTGTTGACTAACTTGGTTGTGTCTTTGAAAAACCTTGGCTGCAAACATACATGCTTAACCTGTAATCATTGGTTTATTTCAAGGAGCACTTGATTTATGCTTTGGTGCCATGATACACCTCAGTAGAAAACATGCATGCTTGACCTGTTACCAATGGCTGAACTCAAGAAACACATGATTTATGCTTTGGTGCCATGATACTTACTGTTTTCATTGACTACTCTAAACTGATCATAGCAGTGGTCATACACATACACGGTGAAATTCTGTCATGTGGGGACATTGCAGACTAACAAAGTGATTTAGCATTAACAGGGCCAGGAGAGTCTTTTAGTTACACCCTAAGATAAAGTAAATCTAAATGAGGCATGGGCAAAAGAGGTATGTGTTAGTTTCTCTAAACACAGTGCATCTATTATATTCTTCTTGCTTTTTTTATGACAGCATTGTCCAGTTGGAGAGGGTGTGGGAACAAAACAGCAAGTTAATACTGGTCAACGTATGCTTGTAATTTGCATGTTGAATTTCCTCCCTCATTTAGGGACATGAAGTTCAAAAGGCTTAAAAGCAATTGCTTATATCAGTGAGCATAAAAAAGCGATTGGCTGGTTTGCTGTAGAAAATGGGGATTGCATCTGCAAAAATGGCATGGGGAAACACATTTAATTTTGGTGCTCAGCCTGGTTGTTATTGGTGATATTATCAATGCTACACACTATTGCTATGAAACAGTGACATTTGGGGTGATTTACGAAAGGCTAATCCACTTTGCACTATAAGTGCAAACATAGGTCCAGATTCACAAAGCACTTACGCCGACGTATAACAAGTTACGCCGACGTAAGTGCAAATGTGCGTCGTCGTATCTGTGTGCCAGACCCACAAACAGATATGCACCTAAAACCAGGCTACACCCCGCCGACGTAGCTTGCTTATGCTGGCGTAGGGTGAGCGCACATTTAGGCTGGGTGCATGGTGCCGCTCCCATTGATTAGCCATTCAAACATTCAAATGAGGGAAATACGACGATTCATGAACCTGCGTGTGCCCGACGCAGGCTACGCGAGGTGCGCGTAAGTTGTACGTCCGGTGTAAAGTTATTCCCCATAAAGGAGGTGCTACCCAGCAGCAGACATGCAAAGGTCTGCACCAGGGAACACAAGCCGGTGTATTTTACGTTGGAAGTGTGTCTGGCTGGGCGTAGGTTACGTTCACGCTGTACGCAGTGATCCGGCGTAGTTTAGGCAGTTGTTCCGACGTGGTTGTGAGCAGGCACAGGGGGATGTGTCCACGTCACGGCGCATGCGCAGTTCGTGATACGTATCTGTCTGGCACTCAGCCCATCATTTGCATGGGGTCACGCCTCATTTGCATGGGTCACGCCCACTTCCACCTACGCCGGCGTACGCCTTCAAATCTCACGCCACGCTAGCGCAGCATTGGGAGCACTGGCTTGCTGAATGCATTGCTTGCCTCTCTGCGCTGCGTTGGCGTAGCGTACATTGGTTACACTACGGCGGCGTAATGTGCGCCTTGGTCTCTGTGAATCTGGGCCTATAAGTGCAAAGTGCACTGAAAGTGCACTCGGAAGTGCAGTCGCTGTAAATCTGAGGGATAGATCTGAAATGAGGGGAAGCTCTGCTGATTTTATCATCCAATCATGTGCAAGCTAAAATACTGTTTTTATTTCCTTGCATGTCCCCCTCGGATCTACAGCGATTGCTTTTTAAAGTGCACTTTCAGTGCAATTTCAAGTGTACTTTGCACTTGTAGGGCCAGATTCTCAGAAGAGTTACGATGGTGTATCTCAGGAAACACCGTTGTATCTCTGTTTCTGAGCCCAGGTATCTATGCGAGTGATTCCTAGAATCATTTTCGCATAGATACGGCCAAGATCCGACAGGTGTAAGTCACTTACACCGTCGGATCTTAGATGTAATGCAACGTCGGCCGCTAGGTGGCGTTTACGTTCAGGTCTCATTTGACTATGCAAATGAGCCTGATACGCCGATTCCCGAACGAATTTGCGTCGCGTACTCGTCGCTTACGTAGTTTCCGTAAGCTTAAGGTTACCCCTGCTATATGAGGGGTAACCTTACGCCAGTCCGCCGTATACCATGTTAAGTATGGCGTCGGGTCCGTGTCGTCTTTTTCCGTCGGTTACGTCGTTTTCCTAAGTCGTTCTTGAATACGACTTTACGTCAATGACGCACACGTCGGTGTCATTGACGTTTTCCGTTGTGAGCTGGAGCATGCGCACTGGGCTATCTTTCAGCCCAGCGCATGCGCAGTTCAATCGGCGCGGGGGCGCGCTTAATTTGAATGCAAGCCGCCCCCTTCGAATTACGCGGCCAAACGCTGGGCCATTTACACTACACCGCCGCAAATTACGGAGCAAGTGTTTGGGGAATACGGCACTTGCTCCTGTAAGTTGCGGTGGTGTAGTGTAAATGGCTTACACTACGCCAACGCAAATTCTTAGAGAATCTGGCCCGTAGTTTGCACTTGTAGTGCAAAGTGGATTTGCCTTTCTAAATAACCCCCATTGTTTTTAGTGTGATTACCAAAGTTAACCAGATTGACAATAACAAGCACTGACCCTCACTTTAGGTATCAGTAATGGTGTGCACGTATATAATAGTATTAGCAATGTAACTGTATATTGCATTCCTTAAAGGGATTGTAAAGTCAGAAGGATGTTTATCTTAATGCATTCTATTCATTAAATTAAAAAGATTTCTATGCGCAAAGGCCCCCTCAGCCCCCCTAACACTTATCTGAGGTCCTTCTCTGTCCAGCAATGTCCACGAGTGTCTCAGTCATCCAAAAATTCTCCCTCCTGATTGGCTGAGACACAACAGCGGCACCATTGGCTTCCACTGCTTTCAATCAAAGTCAGCAAGCCAATCAGGAGAGATAAGGGGCGGGACCGAGGTGGGGCTCTGTGTCTGAATGGACACATGGAGCTGTTACTTGACTTGGGTGCCCCCATAGCAAACTGTTTACTGTGGGCACTAAACAGGAGGGAGCGGCCAGGAGCACCGAAGAGGGACCCGAGAAGAGGAGGATCCAGGCTGCTCTGTGCAAATCCACTGCAACAGAGCAGGTAAGTATAATATGTTTGTTATTTTTATAGGAAAAAAAAAAGACTTTCCAAAGGAGCTTCCTGAATCATGGACAAGTTGATGCACCGCCTATCAAATGAACCTCTGTATTTCAACCTGTTTTTGTAGGTCAAGTCTTTCCTTTATCTTGTTAAAGCAGATGAATTGGGATGAGTACAAGGGCAGGGATTATGATGATGTACTTTGGATTTTTAACTGTAAACTGAAATGATAAAAAAGAGCAGGAAAAGAGAAAAGTTGGTTGTGACGGATCTCGCATACCCCAGGTGGGCACATCCGCCAGATGTGTGTCTCCTGTCCTCCAAACGCACCTGCAGGCTGCAGATTCGCCATAACCAGCCCTTAACCCCTCAATAACGAGACAATCCACACAGGTGTTGAGGGTTAAACATGCAGAGCATAAACTGTTTATTAAATACAAAACATACAACTTTTACACACAGTTAGGGACACTCCCCTTAGCTTTGTCATAGAGGGGAGGGGGTAGGGAACAAGGAACAACCAATGGGAACTGAACACTTGTACATTGAAACAGACTACAGATAAACATAAAGGGATTATGATTGCATGTAGGTAGCATGTAGCCTCTCAATACACATCCCCTGCGGAGAGATGTCTCCAGTCCAGACCATTGTCTATGTGCCATTTACCAATACAATTAGACACAGCAACAAGAGGGGGGGAGAAGGGATGTAGCATTACATTACATTACATTATCTCAATGCCAGCTTGTCCCCAGGTTTCCAGTCTCTTCTGGGCCATAATCTGTGGGAAAGAGGCCCGCCCACAGTCCCTTCCAAAACACACAGTGACAGTGGGTTCTCTCATATTTAACTTTTCCCAGAGGACACACTATAATGTAATTTACTATATTGTATGCTGAAACTCCCAAATATGTGTTTGGATGGTTATAGTGTAGCTATTGCACACAGCATGGACAGGAATGAAAGCTCACCACGTATCATCTTGGCTAATTACACCCTCTTATTGTTGGAACTTATTTCTTATTTGACATCTTGAAAACAAAAAGCAAGGAAAGCTTTATAAGTGCCAATGGCTTCTTTAGAAACAACTTTGCCACTGGATAATATGATCTCTTTGGTGAAAGATTATGTCACTGAAGTTATCTTTTTTACTCACCGCCACCCTCCTCTTCTCCTCTGATGTTTCCCTTTCATCACCCTGAACAAATTTTTATCAACTTGTCATCAGTCTCTGTTTCAGAGAAAGATGTGAATGTGAACGTGTGTTTTGCATTTGCAGGACAAGCAAAGGTGTGCTTTATTATTCTGTTCTGGAAAAAAATTATTGTCAGGAAGCTAAACTGGGATTAAAATCAGATCACAAGGCCTTAATAAATTTAATGTAAGGGACAGTCCTCTATTTTTTCATTTACTAGTGGGAAGAGGAAAGATTTAAATAAACAAGAGAGAAAGAAAAGTAGTTAAAGAAAGTAGGATAAGATGATTTTTGATAGTTGGGCATTAAAACCAAAGCATATAGCAGAGAAATATAGAGAAAATAACTGGTCAGCTCATAGGTTAAGTATAAGCAGGTTCATGGAGACCATGGGGGTTATTTACGGAAGGCAAATCCACTTTGCACTACAAGTGCAAACTACAAGTGCAAACTACAAGTGCAAAGTGCACTGAAAGACTCATCTGATCTCAGCACCCCAAACAGCCCTTGTTAGGGCTAATCAATCAGTCTGCTTTTTTTTTGTTTCTCTATAATCTGTGCTGCGTGGTTTACAGAGAGAGACAGAGAGAGAGAGAGTGTAATTTTTTGGAGTTAGATAGAGCAGGCAGGCTAGTCAGTTAATGTTACAGTGTGTAGAGGATATATATACATCACCAGGAGTTGTACATATATTTATACACTGTATAGTTTAGTTAGATTAGAGGTGCAGGGTGCTGTGTAATATAAAGGGGTCCAGTGGTGCAGGGTGCTATGTAAAGGGGCCCAGAGCTGTGGGGTGCTGTGTAATGTAAGGGGCCCAGTGGTGCAAGCTGTTGTGTAATATAAAGGGGTCCAGTGGTACAGGATGCTATGTAAAGGGGTCCAGAGCTGTGGGGTGCTGTGTAATGTAGGGGGTCCAGTGGTGCAGTGCTGTGTAATGTAAAGGGGTCCAGAGGTGCAGGGTACTGTTCAATGTAAAGGGGTCCAGAGGTGCAAGGGAGTGTGTAATGTAAGGGGCCCAGTGGTGCAGGGGCTTTGTAATGTAAAGGGGTCCAGAGGTACAGGGTGCTGTGTAATGCAAAGGGGTCCAGTGATGCAGGGTGCTATGTAAAGGGGTCCAGAGCTGTGGGGTGCTGTGTAATGTAAGGGGCCCAGAGATGCAGGGTGCTGTGTAATATAAAGGGGCCCAGTGGTGCAGGGTGCTGTGTAATGTAAGGGGCCCAGTGGTGCAAGCTGCTGTGTAATATAAAGGGGTTCAGTGGTGCAGTGCTGTGTAATGTAAAGGGGTCCAGAGGTGCAGTGCTGTGTAATGTAAAGGGGTCCAGAGGTGCAGTGCTGTGTAATGTAAATGGGTCCAGAGGTGCAGGGTACTGTTCAATGTAAAGGGGTCCAGAGGTGCAAGGGGCTGTGTAATGTAAGGGGCCCAGTGGTGCAGGGGGCTGTGTAATGTAAAGGGGTCCAGAGGTGCAGGGTGCTGTGTAATGTAAAGGGGTCCAGTGATGCAGGGTGCTATGTAAAGGGGTCCAGAGCTGTGGGGTTCTGTGTAATGTAAGGGGCCCAGTGGTGCAGGGGGCTGTTTAGTGTAAAGGGGTCCAGAGATGCAGGGTGCTGAGTAATGTAAAGGGGCCCAGAGGTGCAGGGTGCTGTGTAATATAAAGGGGTCCAGTGGTGCAGGGTGCTATGTAAAGGGGTCCAGAGCTGTGGGGTGCTGTGTAATGTAAGGGGCCCAGTGGTGCAAGCTGCTGTGTAATATAAAGGGGTCCAGTGGTGCAGGGTGCTATGTAAAGGGGTCCAGAGCTGTGAGAGAGAGAGAGAGAGACTTGTAAAGCGCAACACATGCAAACCGAATCGCCTCTGGGCGCTGTATCCATTTCATGGGTAAGGAACCCCTTAACCTCAGAAGAGATGGGTTTTAATCTTTCTCCTGAAGGCCAAGTGGTCCGACTGTGGGGTGCTGTGTAATGTAAGGGGCCCAGGCTCACAGCGTAAACTGTGCCCACCTGTCCAGTGCCACATCTCATCTATATTGTGTTGGCACAGTTGACGAGATATGAAAACAAAATTCACTGCAATACATAATAGTAGTCATTTGTCTGCCAGGGTGTCTTTGCCTCACAGGCTAAACTGTGCCCACCTATCCAGTGCCACATCTCATATATGGTGGCACAGTAGCTTGCACGCATAGTACAACTAAACTAATCTAAAAAAAATGACAGGCAGAGGCAGGCCACCCCGCAGGGCCCGTCGTGGTCATGGTGCTGTGATTCCCTTTGGCCCTAGAATAATGCCCAGTGTTCAGAGGCCACGTACCCTGAACTCGAAAAGTTCTGAGGACATAGTCAGAGTTTGGTCTTTCACTGTGAACCCTAACCCTATTACAGACATGGTTAGGGTTACAGATAGAGTTAGGGTTAGGGTTACAGTTAGGGTTACAGCTAGGGTTAGGGTTACAGACAGGGTTAGGGTTAAGGTTACAGATAGGGTTAGGGTTACAGACAGGGTTAGGGTTAGGGTTAGGGTTACAGACTGTAACCCTAACCCTATCTGTAACCCTAACCCTGTCTGTAACCCTAACCCTAACCCTGTCTGTAACCATAAACCTAACCCTAACCCTATCTGTAACCCTAACCCTAACCCTATCTGTTACCCTAACCCTAACCCTGTCTGTAACCCTAACCCTAACCCTGTCTGTAACCCTAAACCTAACCCTAACCCTATCTGTAACCCTGACCCTAACCCTATCTGTTACCCTAACCCTAACCCTGTCTGTAACCCTAACCCTAACCCTAACCCTAACCCTTACACTACCTGATCGATACAACATCATACCTG
Source organism: Rana temporaria (assembly GCF_905171775.1). NCBI lineage: Eukaryota > Metazoa > Chordata > Amphibia > Anura > Ranidae > Rana > Rana temporaria. The sequence goes on along the minus strand of NC_053489.1, from coordinate 301,180,954 downwards.
ATGTTTTAAAGCACGTTATTCCAAACAATTTATGAATCTTAGGTGATTTATGCCCTTTATGGATTAAAAACGGACTCTGCGACAACTACGTAATTTTCCATGGGAGTTTTGCCATGGATCCCCCTCCGGCATGCCACAGTCCAGGTGTTAGTCCCCTTGAAACAACTTTTCCATCACTATTGTGGCCAGAAAGAGTCCCTGTGGGTTTTAAAATTCGCCTGCCCATTAAAGTCTATGGCGGGTTGCCCGGTTCGCCCGTTCGCGAACATTTGCGGAAGTTCGCGTTTCGCAAACCGAAAATTTTAGGTTTGCGACATCACTAGTCACCATTAGGGATGAGCTTTGAGTTCGAGTTGAACTCATGTTCGACTCGAACATTGCCTGTTCGCCTGTTCGGCGAACAACGAACAATTAGGGGTGTTCGCGGCAAATTCGAAAAGCCATGGAACACCCTGTTAAAGTCTATGGGAGAAATCTAAAGTGTTAATTTTAAAGGCTAATATGCAATTTATTGTCCTAAAAAGTGTTTGGGGACCTTGGTCCTGTCCCAGGAATCCTGTATCAATGCAAAAAAAGTTTTAAAAACTGCCGTTTTTTCAGGAGCAGTGAATTTAATAATGCTAAAAGTGAAACAATAAAAGTGTAATATTACTTTAAATTCGTACCTAGGGGGGGTGTAAAGTCAGCATGTGAAAAAGCGCATGTTTCCGTACATAGAACTGTCCCTGCACAAAGTGTAATTTCTGAAAGAAAAAAAGGCATTTAAAACCAGACAGAGTGCGGCATCCCCACAACCCTTTCCCGGTGGTTGTGGGGGTCTGTGGGCGGGGGGGTTATCAGAATCTGGAAGACCCCTTTAACAAAGGGGACCCCCAGATCCTGCCCCCCCCTTCGTGAATTGGTAATGGGGTACACTGTACCTCTACCATTTCACGAAGGAAGTGTAAATAGTTAAAAAAAAACACAGACACCGTAGAAAAAAATCCTTTATTAAAAAAAAAAAAAAAAAAAAATCCAGTGATGTGAATCCACTCTCGGCCCGACCCCCCGCTCCAATGTTGTCTTCTATCCAGCGATGGATGATCTCTCCAGCGACGGGTGATCGGTGGTCCGGTCCAGTGTTGAGAAGATCCATCCGTCCAGAGCACAGCAGGCAGCTCCTCTCTCCGCTGGACACAGCCCAGCGAAATGACACGCTGGAGATGTGACATTTCTTATATAGGGGAATTCAGGGGATTCACATCGCTATATAGGGGATTCACATCGCTGGATTATTTTTTTTTTATTAATAAAGTATTTTTTTCTACGGTGTCTGTGTGTTTTTTTTTAACTATTTACACTTCCTTTGTGAAATGGTAGAGGTACAGTGTACCCCATTACCAATTCACATGGGGGGGCCAGGATCTGGGGGTCCCCTTTGTTAAAGGGGTCTTCCAGATTCTGAAAAGCCCCCCGCCCGCAGACCCCCACAACCACCGGGCAAGGGTTGTGGGGATGAGGCCCTTGTCCCCATCAACATGGGGACATCCTCCCCATGTTGAGGGCATGTGGCCTGGTGCGGTTCAGGAGAGGGGGGGGCACACTCTGTCCCCCCCTCTTTTCTGCGGCCGGCCAGGTTAACGTGCTCGGATAAGGGTCTGGTGTGGGTTTTTGGGGGAACTCCACGGCATTTTTTTTTTAAATTTGGGGTGGAGTTCCCCTTAAAATCCACACCAGACCTGAAGGGTCTGGTATGGATATTTGGGGGGAACCCCACGTAATTTTTTTTTAAAATTGACGGCGGGGTTCCCCTTAAAGCGGTTGTAAACCGCATAAACTTTTTTTTTTATAAAACCTGCAAGGCAAAAGGCACCCCCTGGATTCCCCCCTGCGCATGCGCCACCTGCATTGCGAGGGGGAATATCTCCTAAACCGTGCAGGTTTAGGAGATATTCTCCTTACCTACAGGTAAGCCTTGTTAAAGGCTTACCTGTAGGTAAAAGTCAAAATAGTGGGTTTACAACCACTTTAATATCCATATCAGACCTGAAGGGCCTGTTAATGGAATTTGGGGGCATCCCCAGCTTTTTTATTTTTATTTTTTATGAATGAATCATCTCTGTAATTGCCAGAGCCGACAATTCATTAGAACCGCAAAGCCGGTTTTAAATGCCTTTTTTTCTTTCAGAAATGACACTTTGTGCAGGGACAGTTCTATGTACGGGAAACATGCGCTTTTTCACATGCTGACTTTACACCCCCCTAGGTACGAAATTTAAAGTAATATTACACTTTTATTGTTTCACTTTTAGCATTATTAAATTCACTGCTCCTGAAAAAACGTCCGTTTTTAAAACTTTTTTTGCATTGATACATGTTTCCTGGGACAGGACCCAGGTCCCCAAACACTTTTTAGGAAAATAACTTGCATATTAGCCTTTAAAATTAACACTTTAGATTTCAAATGTTCGAGTCCCATAGACTTTAACGCGGTTCTAAAGTTTACACGAACATTTGGTGTGTTCGCAAGTTCTGATGCGAACTGAACAGGGGGGTGTTCGGCTCATCCTTAGTCACCATACACTATTGTTTGGTCTCCAGACGGACGGGTCTGCCTAATTTGCGGCGGCGTTTCCTGAAAGGGGCCGGCGTAAGCGTGCGTAATTTAAATGATCCCGTAGGGGGGCGTGGATCATTTAAATTAGGCGCGTTCCCGCGCCAAACGTACTGCGCATGCTCCGTCGGGAAAATTTCCCGACGTGCATTGCGGTAAATGACGTCGCAAGGACGTCATTTGCTTCGATGTGATCGTAAATGGCGTCCAGCGCCATTCACGATCCACTTACGCAAACAACGTAAATTTCGAAAATCGTGACTTGGGAACGACGTCTATACTTACCATTGGCTGCGCCTCCTAATAGCAGGAGCAGCCTTATAACGAAAGCGACAAACGCAAACGACGTAAAACACGACTGCCGGGCGCGCGTACGTTTGTGAATTGGCGTGAGTATGCAATTTGCATACTCTACGCTGACAACTATGGGAACGCCACCTAGCGGCCAGCGGCAGAATGCAGCCTAAAATACGACGGCATAAGAGCCTTACTCCAGTCGTATCTTAGGCTACAGTCGGCGTATCGAGCTTTCTGAATACAGAAAGTTGATACGCCGGCGCTACTTAGCAATTACGCTGCGTATCTATGAATACGCAGGCGTAATTGCTACCTGAATCTACCCCACTCTCTCTGGACTGCCTCCTCAACCCAGGAGGACACCTGTGGAAGTGTCCCAAGGGAAGTAGGCCGGAATTGAGGCCTACCTACGCCCGGGCGGAGCGCCATTGAGGAAGAGAGACAGGACCTCTGACGGAGAATCGGACAGGCTTCCAGTATCCCTGTGACCTGTCTGAGGACCGGAGGCTGCCGTCTAGCAAGACTGTGATCGGAGATTGTGTACGGAGTGTCACAGAAGGACAAGGCCTGAACTGGTTGGGTGAGACAGGCACCTGCCCAAGACCTACTGACTGTATTATTGAAGGGTGGATCGTCCACATTTGCCAGCGTGATTCCATTATTTGGGGCTCTTTTGCCAGTTTGTTTATTACCACATTGGATTACAAATTACCCCTTGCGCGCCAATGCATGCCTACGTATCAGTGCACAGACTCTTGGGATAATTTGAACTGGGATTTGGTCTGATCCTTCAAACCACGACACTCAAAGACTGTCTATTTAGTTGTTGTAGATTACGGATATCCACTTTTATATTCTCTGTTTGAGTAACTGGTTTTATTTTACTGTACAGTATTGTTAATAGAAAGAGAGCTGGGTGGGAGCTGCGGTGGCTCAACGCAATTGGCACTGCGCTGACAAGCCATTCACCTCTGCAGCTAGGGGTTCAGATCCCGGTCTCAGCTACATGTGAATTGAGTTTGGTGGTCTCAGCCCGGCTCCCGGTGGGTGTGCTATGCGAGGTAAGCCTGCGCTTAGTACGCCAACCCCCCTCCCACAAAAAAACACCACACTTGCACGCACTCTAAATTGGGTTAACATGCACGCACTTTGACCATGCGGTCTCTAAAAAGAGAGGCGAAGGACTAACAGGGCTGGTTGAGCGGGCTAGATCCTCTCACTCCCTTATAGGGAGTCCCTCTGCCCCGTTGGGCTTCAAAGCGGAGCCGGTAGGGCGGGCTGTGTGGGAAGACCCCCTCACACACCCGCCATTGCCACCCGGGGCATGGAGAAAGGTGGCAGATTGCCTCTGGGGGAGGCCTGCCTACTCCCAACTCCTGCAGTCTGGCTCCTCTCTCGAGTACACGCACAAAATACACTTTAAAATGAAAAAAAAAAAAAGAAAGAGAGCTGGGTGAGGCTTGGCAAGGGGGTGCTTCAATGCGAATACCTTATTGAGGGAATCCTCTTGCTGTGTGCTTGCACAGGTCTATGTGGACACTGTAGTTTACCTTACACCTATTTGTTGACTTGTTGTTACTGTTGCTGACTTTGCAGGGCTCTGCAAATAGTTCACTACTGTTTTACCCTTGTTTCTTCGCTTTATTCTTGCCAGTAAAGTACCATTTTGGTTAAGCTGAAATCTGTGTAACATCTACTTGTCATATCGCAGGATCCATTCAGTTCAAGGTAACCATCAATTTATACATAATTTACTGTGGAGTGTTGGGATATTGTGCCCTCCAACAAACTATTGGGGTCCACAATTCCCACTATACCAGTTGTGCCAAGGGAGGGTTTGAGCCAATTTCAGGGGTTGGCAACCAGAGCGTAGACCCAAAACAAACCAGCAGCTCCTCTGGGGGTAGTGCTACATATACAATACAGAAGAGTAGTCGGCTGTTGCTGCTCTGTTCATTAAACTCACATCGGTCTCACACCAGCTGTGTCTTAGCTGTGACACGTGGAAACAAGAGCTGAGATTTGGAAGACCACCTATACAAGTGAAGAAATTAGGGTCTGTTTGTTAATGGAGGCTGCATGTGTACAGGTGTGTGTGTGGGGGGGGGGAGTTACACATATGCAGGTGTGAGGCAGAGATGAGTGTTTGTACAGATGTGGGGGGAGCTGTGTGTGTACAGGTGTGGGGGAGCTGTGTGTGTACATGTGTGTGGTGGCTAAGTGTATACAGGTGGAGGAGAGCTGCGTGTGTACAGGTGTGGGGGGAGGTGTGTGTGTACAGGTGTGTGGAGGCTGAGTGTATACAGGTGTAGGGGGCTGTGTGTGTGTACAGGTGTGGGGGGAGCTGTTGTGTGCAGGCGTGTGGAGGCTGAGTATATACAGGTGTGGGGGGCTGTGTGTATACAGGTGTGGGGAGGCTGAGTGTATACAGGTGTGGGAGGCTGTGTGTGTACAGGTGTGTTTTTTTTTGTGTGTACAGGTGTGGGGGGTGTGTATACAGGTGTGGTGAGGGGCTGTGTGTGTACAGATGTGGGGGAGCTGTGTGTGTGCATCTGTGGGGAGGGCTGTGTGTGTACAGGTGTGGTGAGGGGCTGTGTGTGTGTACAGGTGTGGGGGACTGTGTGTGTACAGGTGTGGGGAGGTTGAGTGTGTACAGGTGTGGGGGGGCTTTGTGTGTACAGGTGTGGGGGGCTGTGTGTATACAGGTGTGGGGGGCTGTGTGTGTACAGGTGTGGGGGGAGCTGTTGTGTGCAGGCGTGTGGAGGCTGAGTATATACAGGTGTGGGGGGCTGTGTGTATACAGGTGAGGGGAGGGGCTGTGTGTGTACAGGTGTGGGGGGGCTGTGTGTGTACAGGTGTGGGGTAGCTGTGTGTGTGTGTGTACTGGTGTGGGGAGGGGCTGTGTGTGTACAGGTTTGGGGGGAGCTGTGTGTGTACGGGTGTGGGGTGGCTGAGTGTATACAGGTGTGGGGGTGATGTTTGTGAAAAGGTGTGGGAAGGGGCTGTGTGAGTTCAGGTGTGGGGGAGCTGTGTGTGTACAGGTGTGGGGAGGCTGTGTGTGTACAGGTGTGGGGAGTTTCTGTGTGTGTACAGGTTTAGGGGGGGGGCTGTGTGTGTACAGGTGTGGGGTGGCTGAGTGTATACAGGTGTGGGGGGGATGTGTGTGAAAAGGTGTGAGAAGGGGCTGAGTGAGTTCAGGTGTGGGGGAGCTGTGTGTGTACAGGTGTGGGGAGTGGCTGTGTGTGTACAGGTGTGGGGTGGCTGAGTTTATACAGGTGTGGGGGGGCTGTGTGTGAAAAGGTGTGGGAAGTGGCTGTGTAAGTTTAGGTGTGGGGGAGCTGTGTGTGTACAGGTGTGGGGAGGCTGAGTGTATACAGGTGTGGGGGAGCTGTGTGTTTACATTTGTGGGGGGGGGGGCTGTGTGTGTACAGGTATGGGGGGGATTGAGTATGTACAGGTGTGAGGGGGCTGTATGTGTACAGGTATGGAGTGCTGTGTGGGTACAGGTGTGGGGGGAGCTGTGTGTGTACAGGTGTGGGGATGCGGAGTGTATACAAGTCTGGGGGCTGTGTGTGTACAGGTGTGGGGAGGGGCTGTTTGTGTACAGTTGGGGGGGCTGAGTGTTTACAGTTGTGGGGGGGGGGTGATTTCTGTTGGGAAGGGGGATTTGGGGGGGCAGGTGATTTGTGCTAGTAGGCATGATTGAAGGGATTTGTGCTAGGAGGGGAAATTTGCAGGGAGGATGTGTGCTAGAAGGGGGATTTGTACAGGGAGAGGGTATTTGAGCTAGTAGGGAAGATTGTGGGTATTTATGTCAGGAGGGGAAATTTAAGGGGGGACTGAATAAGTGCTAGGAGAAGAGACTAGTGCTGGGAGAGGATTTATGCACAGAAGGGAAATTTGTGAGGGGAGTGGATTCCTGTTAACAAGGGAGATTTGAGCTAGTAGGCATAATTGGGGGGATTTGTGCTAGTAGGGGAAAACTTGGGGGGGGGGGATTTGTGCTAGTAAAAAATTGCAGTCTAGTAAAACATACTGTGCAGAAGGTATCTACAATATTTGTAGCTGCTGTCTCTGAAATACTACACTTTATTTTGTAATAAAAACATCCCTGTATCTTCCTCTTATATTGCAGCCTAATCAAGCTGCCTAAATACTTTCCAGCCACTGTACTATATGTTTAGCTATTGTATCTGGAATATTGCCCGCCATTTTTTATCTTGGGATAAAAACAGCCTCATGGCAGTAAGGCAATACAGTATGGTATTAAAAAAAGAAAGATCACAAGTGGGGATAAGCTCAATGTTAGGTCTGACCGTAAGTTCAGGCTAAATACTGGCTGTCCAGACATTTGTCTGAATGGTGAACATTTATGGAAAACGGTTTCTAAGGAAGCAGCAGGTGATGTCACCTGGTCAGTTCACTTACATTGCCATGTAAGCAAAGGGGGTGGGGATCGAAGGTAACATCAAGTTGCCTTACTATGTAGCCAGTACTCATTCATATGGGGAGGGTGGTATCTAGGGTTTACCTTATTTTTAAAGTGAATATCGAGGATATTCAGATGCTCTACATCTCTGCTCCTGATGAGCGGTTATAAGCCGCAAAATGCGTTAAGCTATCAGTATCATTGTGTAATCAATTACACACTTATCGAGATATGTGTTTCCTACCACCCTTACATTTATAGGGAATATAAAGACCATAGACTGTGCAAATGCTACCTTTTGTATTGTTTTTACCCAACTATGAATACTGGTGGACCCCTTAATTGTATCATGTGACTAATGTTCATAACCATGTTACTCCTAGTTATTATCAGGTTAGAAATTGGCACTACTTGATTGGTGCATTTCTCTGTATGTACGACTAATTAATGTGTGTAAACATGTTTTTTATGTATCAATAAATGGTTTACTATTCCACCATTCTATTTATTTTGTCACCATGAGCTTCATATAAAGTCCCACCCCTTTTTGTTTTGCAACCTCACTGCCTTGCAATTTTGCTCCCATTGTCATTATTTTTAAAGTGTTTTTTTTTTATACAGCCCCTACCTGCAGACCCCCACAACCACTGGGCCAAGGTTGTAGAAGGGGAAGAGGCCTTTGTCCTTATCAGCATGGGGTCAAGGTTAATTTCCCGGGGGGGGGGGGCACCAAGGTGAGGGCAAGTGGCCTCATCAACCCCTTTCCTTTTTATTTATTTATTTATTAAAACTGGAGCCTGTATAGAATGCAGTAAGGTAAAAAACCTTTACAACCACTGCATGCAGCTCCCCCACAGCCCACCCTAAATACACCGTAACTACATACCTGAACCTGATTTCATTCTAGCAATGTGCATGAGAGCAGAGGCTCCTCCTCATTGGCTCCTGCTGCTGTCAATTACAACTAGTAATGAGGGAGTGGAGGGCAGGGCCGAGCCCCGCTCTGTGTGTCAAATGGACACACAACTTGGGTCTTTGTAGCGAACGAGCACACAGGAGTGCCCCCATAAAAAGCAACTTGCTGTGGGGGGACTCTGTGGGAGGGATGGAGCCAGGAGCACCACCGGGGGACCTGAGAAGAGGAGAATCGGGGCTGTTCTGTACAAAACCATTGCACAGAGCCGGTAAGTATAACATGTTTTTTTTTTTTAATAAATGAAAACTAACTAGCCTTTACAATGACCTTAATTGAGCAAGCTAAAGTTAGAAGTTGCTTGGCTACCATGCACAACTGCATGACACATTCATGCATGCACATTCTGAGGGGACCTGTTTTATTAAGTCTCCTACATGCTGTTTTCATAAGGACAAAGTATGTTTTGATAATGTCTTGCAAAACATTTTTGTATGCAATCCTTAAACAAAAACGTAATACAACTACAAAAAAATATTGTGTAACTGTAAAATAAAGGTTATACATTTTATTTTTTAATGTGTCCTGTTCAAAATAACATGACACTTTGGGCCAGATTCACGTACCTCGGCGCATCATTAGGCGGGCGTAGCGCAACGCAGATACACTACACCGTCGAAACTTAGAGAGGCAAGCAGCCTATTCAGCAAGCAAATGCGCGCTGCGATGCGCCATCGTAACTTAATTTAGACGGCGTAACCCGACGTAATTCAAAGTGAGAAGGAGGTGGGCGTGATCCATTTAAATGAAGCGTGACCCCATGCAAATTAAGGTCCGAACGAACGGCGCATGCGCCGTCACGTGATCGCATGCCCCGCGTCCCACTGCGCATGCGCCCCAATTCGCCTATCGTATTCCCCCACGATAACCCAGCCCACCGTTTCCGCCCAGGGCATAAATCCGCCCAGACATGCGCCAGTCAAGTGCAAAAGTACACCTGCTGGTTTTGGTCGTTTGGTGTGGCTACCTTTGCCTTGTTCTTATCCAAAAAGATGTCTGAAGCTGCGTCTAAAGATAGGAGGGATAAAAACTTTAGTAATGAGGAGAAGGCGGTCATTATTGATGCCATGACAAAATATAATAAGTACCTCCACGGCAAGGAAAGTGGCTCGACCAGCACGGTCCGTAAGGATCAAATATTGGCACAGATTGCAGCGGAGGTGAGTGCCCTTGGCTATGCCAACCGGACCCCAGACAAGATAGCCAAGAAGATCAATGACCTTCGGCGTCTTGTGAAGGAGAAGGTGGCCAAGATCAAGAAACACAGAAGGGGCACCGGAGGTGGACCAGCCCTGAAGATAAGACTGACACCTGATGAGCAGGTCATTGCCAGGTGCCTTTTATCTGGTGTCTAGCATGTGGGGGGGGGGGAGTGAATATGTGACAAGTGTGTGGGTCCACCAACATGTGAATGTTTTGTGTCATCCACAGATGTGCAGGATGAAGCGGGCCCATCCTCGGCTGCTGGGCAACCAACCCCATCCCAGGATACCAGTGTCCACACCTCTCCATTAGAGGAAGTGGAGGAGGAGCACGGGCACCTGAATGATGGCATATATCTGGGGGATGAGACCACCGTCGCTGGACCCTCCCATACCTCCACCTCCATAGGGGATACCCCCCAAGGGACTCCAACTTCATGGGAACCCCCCCAAGGCCCTCAAATGTGGGATCCCCCCAAGGGCCTCCACCCTTTTGGGAAGCGCCCTAAGGGCCTCCGACCTTTTGGGAAGCCCATCCTCCCTAAGGGAAGTGCCCTCAGGGGCCTCCCCATACTGTCGTCCACAAGCCTCACCTGCACCCAGGAAGGCAACCAGGAAGACGAGGGGTGATCCTGACGCATTAGAAGCCACTTTGGCTATGGACCTGGCCAGGCAGACCCACCATGTGGGTTCTGTGGCATGTAATATGCGCAGGGTGGCAGCCAGCCTGGCCTCCATGCAGCAGACCCAGGCTGCTTTCACTGCCACCATGACCGAAAATGTGCAGGAGGTCAGTGCCAACAGCGCTGCGTTGGTGACCTGCGTTAGGGACCTGGATGACACAAATTCAGGCCTTGTGGCAGAGGTCAGGAGCCTGGGAGTGGCCAGACAGGCCAATACAGCAGCCATTGAGGCGGTGGGGAATCAGACCACTGCGGTCCTCACCCGCATAGCCCTGGCTTTAGAGGGTATCCAGGCAGCCAGGGAGAGACCGGGGGATGTTCCTCCTCCCAATGACCCACCCCCCCACCCGCGGCTGCCCCCAGGCAACAGAGGGCACGGAGCCTTGGCACTAGGCGTAGTCCACGTCGGGCCAGATGAGTGCCAGTTAGATTATTTTCTTTTTATACTCAATATGATTTTTTTTATTAACTGATACTCATGAAATGAGTCTGATTAATCTGTTATGATACTCATGATATGAGTGATATTATGTTATTATGATACTCGATTGGAGTTGTATTTATTTTATTATTATTCGGGATATATTTTTTGGAAATTATTTTCTGAGAAAGATACAGCAACATAATTGGAGCCTTGACGTGGCCTTACTGCTCCCAAGTACCGCACGGTGTACTTCGGTCTAATCCAATTTATTGTGGTTTGGGGGGGGGTGTGTTAGGGACCACAGTGGTGTGCATGCGTGCATTCTCATTGTGACATGTTTCATGTGCGTGTTGCACGTGAAAATAAGCCTACCACGAGGCATCTCCTGACTGCTCTTCCCTCAGCAGACGGGGGACCCTCGGTTGGGGGGGGAATGTCTGGTTCGGGGGTCAGGTCATGACGGAGTTCAACCTGCAGGCCCCTTCTCATGGCGAAATTGTGCAGAATGCAACATGCGCCGATAATCTGGCACACAAAGTCTGGGGCATACAACAGTGTACCCCCAGACCTATCTAGGCATCGGAACCGTGACTTCAGGAGGCCAAACGTGCGCTCCACCACTCCCCGGGTACGTATATGAGCCTCGTTGTAGCTTCTTTCTCCTGGTGTTTGTGGGTTCCGGAATGGGGTCATCAGGTGGGGTCCCAGGGCATATCCAGAGTCACCTGGAAGGGAAAAGACAGCAGGAGGTTAGTCATGCATGTGCCCCTCGTGATGTCTGCATCATGGGGGGGACAGTCATGCCTGACACCCATGTCACTCACCAACCAGCCAGCTGTCCCCATACACGTTCTCTTCAAATTGTCCTGGGATGTCGCTTTGCCGGTAGATAAAGCTGTCATGGGTGGCCCCAGGGTGTTTAGCACAGACGTGCCATATGAGGCCTTGAGCATCGGTTATTACTTGTACATTAATGGAATGCCAATTCTTCCTGTTACGGTACATATGCTCAGCCTCACGTCAAAAAACAGTCTATTAGGGTACACAGTCTGTGAGAGTGTAGTAAGTCCGTAATTGATAGAATGGTGCTTGTATAGTCATAGATAGGTTCAGATCAATCCTGAAAATGATGGCTCCTACAGTCCACAACCCAGTGATGCAATATACAAAGTGACCATCCCCCGGAAAAGAAAAGGAAAGCCGCTTACCAGAAGGCAAGCAGTTAGGGCGGATGGCTAAAACCCAGCCTAGGCCTTTACTCCTTGAAGTTTTCACCAGGAAGCCCTCCGTCCTCTGAGTATGATACTCTCAGCTCCACCGCTTTAATTGCAAACAAGAGAAGAAGCACACATAGCGTGATACTGGGACATACAAATCCTGGCAATGGTAACTCTTAAGGTCTACACCACCTAGTGACAACTAAACATGAGTGACCCTCCACCAAACAAAGAGGCCGCTTACCAGAAGGCAAACGGTTAAGGCGAATGGCTATGACCCAGCCTAGGCCTTTACTCCTTATAGTAGGGGGTCCTTCCTCCCCTCTGCGTGTTGTCCTGGAAATGGTAGTTCATGCAATCCACAACACCCCAGTGATACTAATACATGAAGTGACCCTCCACCAAACAGAGCGGCCGCTTACCAGAAGGTGAACGTTTCAGGCAGATGGCTATAACCCAGCCTAGGTCTTTACTCCTTGTGGTGGGAAGTCCTCCGTCCCCTAAGCGTGAAGTTTTCAACTCCCCCGTTTAGATGTTTAGGTAAAAAGGAAAAACGCACATAGCGTAACTCTGAGACAGTACTTGTGCATCTCCCCCGCTGGTCAGGACGACCAGCGGGGGAGATGCACAAGTACAATCGGACAATCGTACGCATGTGAATCGGCATTTCTCCCTCATTTGCATAATTGAATAGCAAATCAATGGGAACGAAGAATACGCCTAGCCTAAATATGCGCCTAAGTTTCGCCGGCGGAGGACAGTTACGTTGGACGGGTGAAGCCTAATTTCGCGTGTATGTGCTTCTGTGGGTACGGCGCATCGATACGACGGCGCATATCTACACTTACGCCGCGTATCTCGAGATACACCGTCGTATCTCTTTGTGAATCTGGCCCTAAAATTATAATTCTGGTACAAAGCTTTGTAAAGTTATTTAGGAAAGAAATTTATAAAGAAGAGTTAATTAGGGCTAATTAGGGTAAAGTAAGAGTTAAAAGATAACTATGGAGTTTTTTTCTCCTGAATCATACTTACCTAGATGGATGCTGCATCTGTCCCCCACCAGCTCTGACACTGAGAACCAAGTGATCAAACACTGCTGATCGGTTGTCAGGGCTCCCTGAGCAGAGAGCTAGCCAATTTCAGTCACCGGCTCTCCGTTCTGCCCCCCTGTGCTCACTGGAGCGCTGGGCTGTGGAGGGGATGGGAGCAGCTGTCACAGCCTCTCAGCAGCTCGCTGAGAGGCTGAGCCAGGTGCTGGTCCAGGCATGTGGCAGATCACTTTATGCCAGTGCCTAGTTCCCCATATCTTTGTTTGGCAACCCCTTGCCAATTAGACTTTAAAATGGCCAGAATGTATTTACTAAAATTCTCTTTAAGGCTCCTTTCACCCATGCCATGTCCATTGTGATGGACTTCCGCTTGCTCAGTGGGGATCAATCCGTTGACCTCTGCTGAGCAGGCGGGTGACAGGTCCGTCTCCACTCACTGTGCAGAGATGGACCTGTCAGATCTCCGCTGTCCTCTATGGGAGAATGGATGAAAACGGATCCAAAGAGGTGAATGGAGCGTCCGATCAGGTCTGCCTGCAAAACGGACAGGCGGACCTGATCTGACAGAATGTGTGACAGGAGCCTAATGGGGTTCAGATTAATGTTTACAATTTTTGGACAATGTGTTCGACAAACATCCCAAAAACCAAAACCAGACCAACTCTCTCATCTCTATGCCCTATTCTTCTCAGTCCTGTGGGGATGCACTTTGGCATTTTTAACTTAGATGCCAGATGGACCTTATTCCTGGCACTGTAGGAAATAAAGGAAGAACAATAACAGGAAACAGACGCATTAGGAGGACACCATGAGGGAAGCTCACTACTAGCCAAGTGCTTGATACACACCCATGCCACAAATAGGGATGTTGGCTGCATATGACTTTTGGGCATCTAGATGGATAAGCCCACTGCAGATAAGCTCCAGACAATATACAAAAGGTGAAGGAAAGTATTTTGCCGCGTACACACGGTTAGAATTTTCGACAACAAATGTTCGATGTGAGCTTGTTGTCGGAAAATCGGACCGTGTGTATGCTCCATCGGACATTTGCTCTCGGAATTTCCAAGTGTTTAAGAGCTGGTTCTCAATTTTTCCAAAAACAGAAGTTCTTGTCGGAAATTCCAACCGTGTGTGCACAATTCAACGCACAAAAATCCTATGCATGCTCGGAATAAATTTGACGCAAGCTCGGAAACATTTAACTTCATTTTTCTCGGCTCGTTGTAGTATTGTACGGCACCGCTTTCTTGACTTTTGCAATTTCTGCCAACATTTGTGTGACCGTGTGTATGCAAGACAAGTTTGAGCGAACATCCATCAGATGTTGTCGGAATGTCCGATTGTGTGTACGCGGCATTTGTGAAAACAGCTTTCTATTAGCAATACACAGATTTTTAAACTATGAAACTAATATTATATTTTAGAAATATCAGATATTTTTTGCTTTTCTAAGCAAAGATTTACTGTAAATTGTAAATGGACTAGCTCCCACTGAACACAAACAAAAAAAAAGAAAACATTACGTAGCTCTGTTATTGAATTTATACCAGTAATAATTATTGTGTATCTTCACAAATGAATTGAACCATCAGGATATTTACAACTTGCACATTGTAGTTAATTATTTGAAATAATTAGATGTATAATATAGGTTATCACTAAAGAAGAATTGGAAAAACTAATTGGAACAGGAAGCCAGCACTAAATGATATTGCTGTGACAAGATACTTCAGATGCTTAAGGATAGTTTTCTCATAGGAATAAGAGCCATACACATTTGCTGGTGTATTCCCAGATCAGACATGAAATTTCATCACCATTTCTCTTTTGATCTTTTATAGTAGGAAAGATCTTCTTGACATTCCTCTTGACAGGGCATGCAAAGACAGCACTTTTGCTTTCATCAACTAAGTGGCTTTAAAGTCTGTAATCTTAAAGGGAAAAAATGAAAACCGTGTAACATTAAAATAGCCCTTACTGTGCTAAAATGTTTGCTATCTGTCTATCAAAAAATGTAGCAACTGCAGGAATTCTTTCACCAATGCTGTTGTACACTAGTGAATTATTCTAATATTCACTAACAAAACAAAGATCATTTGAAGGACTTTTCTACCATAATCAGGCACTAGGTAATATATAGTGAGTGCAATGAGTGGAGCTGTGTCTGGCCTTACTTAGCTGGGTCGAGCTTGAGCTGTAACTTCTGTTGTAACTGCGGTAAGAATAAAAGTAACTCTATGCAATTTCTAGTTTGTCAATAGTCCCAGATTACTAGTAGAGATGAGATTCGAATTGGGGGTGATGCAGGGTTTTCCCCAACCTTCTGCCATTCACTGTTTGTAGACCAAGCAAATTAAATGGCCAGATTTAGCCCCGTTCACCTGCCCAAACCTCCAGAGGCTGGTACAGCACAATGTCATTCATTTAGTGGTGGTATTAATACCAAACTTCTCATCATAGGCGTGCGCACAGGGTGTGCCAGGTGTGCCTGGGTACACCCTAATCACCCTGTGCTGTGCAGATTCCCCCTGCTGCTTGGCTGCAGTGAAAGAGACTGGTTGAATCTATGTCCTCAGTCCCTTTCTCTGTCTCAAAAGTGAGACATCAGGGGTCTGTTTAGACCCCTGATATTTCACCAAATACCCACAAGGGCGGTCCTAAAAACCCGTCATGGCACTGGATTGAGAGAGGTGCTGCAGCACTCTCCTCCTCCTTCCCCTGGTCACTTAGGTATCTCTGCTCAGCGATGTTCGGTGAGGGAGGAGGAGAAAGAATTGTGAGGCAGACAGCTCTGGTTCCAATAGCCCAGTGCCTGGCGCCTGCATGTCCTCCAGGAACTGGCACTGCAATCCTCTATTATTGTGACAGGCAGGCAGGGAGAGGTGCCGTATGCCCATCACAATTACACTCCTCAGAGCCGACGGAGCTTAGGAGGAAGAACATCAACGTGGACAGAGCCACAGTGATCTGAGGTCTGTGAATGTAGGGAAGGGAGATATACACAATGTCACAAGGGGAGATATACACGGGGGTGTACATTAAGGAGATTACACGGGGGGTTTACATTAGGGGGATACCTTAGCAGGATTACACGGGGGGGTACATTAGGGGGATTACATAGGGGGTGGTTACAATGGGGGGTACATTAGGGGGATACATTAGCAGAATTACACAGAGGGGGTACATTAGGGGGATACATTAGCAGGATTATACAGGGATGTACATTAGGGGGATACATTAGCAGAATTACAGAGGGGGGTACATTAGGGGGATTACACAGGGGGGTACATTAGGGGGATACATTAGCAGAATTACACAGGGGGGATTACATTAGGGGGATAGATTAGTGGAATTACACGGGGGGTACATTAGGAGCATACATTAGCGGAATTACACACAGGGGGCGGTTACATTAGACGGATTACACAGGGGGGTATATTAGGGGGATTACATAGGGGGGTACATTAGGGGGATTACACAGGGGGTAGGTACATTAGGGGGGTTACACAGGGGGTACATTAGGGGGATTACACAGGAATGGTACATTAGGGGGATTACACAGGGGGTGGGCAAATTAGGGGGGATTACACAGGGGGGTACATTGGGTGGATTAAATTAGGGGGGATTACACAGGGGGTACATTAGGTGGATTAAATTAGGGGGGATACATTAGCGGGTTTACACGGGGGGGATTACACAGGGGGATTACATTAGGGGGATTACACTGGGAGGGGATTACCCTGTTACACTGGGGGAATTACACTGGGGGGATTTAGACTTGGGGATTATACTGGGCTACTCAGTCTAAAATGCCTGGGTCTATTTTTTGTCTGGCCTGGGTGACACCATTAAGAAGGAAGTGATATCCAAACGTGATGGTGTCACCCCCATCCGTGACAGTGCATGGATTGGCGCACTGGCATAAACAACATTTACAGGGGCTGGTTTAGGGTGCGCATTATGATTGCTGGCGTCCCAAAATTAGCCTGTCCAGTTCCTTGCAGAGCACTGTGGCAGCCTAGGCAGAAGAGAGCCCGATGCACTAGCCTGCCCAGTGTCTACTGCTCTGTCCTGCTCCTACTGTCACTCCACAGCATCAGGACAGAGCACTGTGGCAGACTAGGGGGGAGAGCTGTGCTGATGTGCTAGCCTGCTCAGTGCCCTGGATTGCTCAGTGACCAGGGGGGTGACACCATATTTTACCGCACCAGGTGACACCAACCCTAGTGACACCACTGCCTGATTCGTGCCTGAAACAGAGAACAGGGACACACCGGGCCCCTGCTGTGAGCCAAGTGAACCCAGCCTCAAATACACAGTGACATTTTCACTGATGTTTACATGACCATTTCTGAACAAATTAATACAAAAGAAAATGTCTTTATTGGTTGCATCAGCTCTGTAAATCTATGATCTTACCTCATATATGACATATCCACTTTATACTTGTAGATCATTCTCTTCACTGTCTTTACTTTTTACCTTTTTTGCTGAAGGTACCTTCTACCACAGCGTCTTTCTTCAGGACAGAAAATGCTTTCATCAACAGAACTCTACATCCTGAGCACTGCATAATATAGTTTTAGAGCACTTTGTGTCCACTATGGAAAAAAAGAAGTCAGCAACACAAATTTATTGCTATGTATCTGCCATGGAAATCATTTATGATGCTGTAAATCACTTGCTTGTAACTTATGGTTTAATATATTGCTTCTTCAGAAGTGATTGGGTCAATTTTTATCTGTAATCTATACTCAGAAGTACCTACGCCTTTAATGGTATGTTAATCACATCTTCATTACATCTTAGTTCATTTCTACAATCAATGCTGAGTCCATTGCAGACTTCATTAGTCTTTTTTTTTTTTTTTTTTACGTGATGCAAAGTACTTGTATTACCTCTTGGATCTACAAATAGTTTTTTTTATTGTATCACAAGTACCAAAGAAATAATAATTTTTACATTTTTAAAAAAACGAAAACATGTTTTAAATGATAACAGCTAAGACATTAAAGTGGAAGTTCAGCCTAAAACTAAAACCTCTAAATCTACTTGCAGCCAGGGGCGGACTGACCATTGAGTCACTCGAGCACTGCCTGATGCCACTAGGGGGCCCCCATCAGGGTTGCTAGGCTCAGTAAAACCAGGGACAGTATGTAAAAATCTATGGCCCGGATTCACATACATTGCCGCATATTTATGCCGGTGTAGCGTATCGAATATACGCTACGCCGACGCAGCGCACAGAGGCAAGCACATTATTCACAAAGCACTCGCTCCCAGTCGCTCTAAAATCTACGCTGGGTTTGCTCAGCGTAAGCCAGCGTAGGTGGAAGTGGGCGTGAGCCATGCTAATGAGGCGTGACCCCATGTAAATGAAGGACTGAGCGTCATAAAGTTAAGAATAACGTACGGCGCATGCGCCGTCCCGTGGCCGCATCCCAGTGCGCATGCGCAGAATCACGTCGAAACAACTGCCTAAGATACGTCGAATCACTGCCTACGACGTGAACGTAACCTACGCCTAGTCATATTCACGTACAACGTAAACGACAAAAGATGCGACGGCTGTGTTCCCTGGTCTATACCTTTGCATGGGTTGCGCTTCATATATGGAGAATAACTTTACGCCGGATGTACGACTTATGCAAACCACGTATATTATGCGCCGTGAATCGGCGTATCTCCCTCATTTGCATATGTGCATAGAAAATCAATGGGAGCGGCAAATGCGCACAGCGTAAATATGCGCCCACGATACGACGGCGTAGGCAAGTTACATCGGTCGTAGGAAGCCTATTTTTAGACGTATCTCAGATTGTGGGCACGGCGCATAGATACGACGGCGCATAGTTATACTTACGTGGCGTATCTCGAGATACGTCGGCGTAAGTGCTTTGTGAATCCGGGCCTATGTTTTTTTTTACATATGTCCCTGATATGTCCGAAACCGACATGCTTTTGATGTGAAAATCCCGAGATTTTAGCTGCCCCGCCTCTGCACTGCCTCCTGGCGTGGTGGCCATCTGTAAGCCCAGGGGCCCCATAATCTTCTATTGCCCGGAGGCCCCATGAGTTGTCAGTCCGCCCCTGCTTGCAGCCACAATCTAAGGCCCCGTACACACGAGGAGACATGTCCGATGAAATCGGTCCGTGGACCGTTTTCATCGGACATGTCTCCTGGGATATTTTGGTCTGATGTGTGTACACACCATCAGACCAAAATCCCCGCAGACAGAGAACGCGGTGACGTGGCGGTGACGGTGACGCGGCGATGTGCGCAAACCAGGAAGTTCAATGCTTCCACGCATGCGTCGAATCAATTCGACGCATGCGCGGGATTTCGGTCCGCTGGTTAGACATACTAACCATCGGGCATGCTTAGAAACTTTTGTATGCTGGAAACCTGTCCGCTAGGCCGTACACACGGTCGGACATGTCTGCGGAAACTGGTCTGCGGACCAGTTTCAGCAGACTGTGTAACTGGCATCAAAGTCGGACCAATGTAGTGCAGGGACTACTTTTGAAGTCGGAACGACTTGAAGTTGTACTAATATAAATGGTTGTCATTGAAAATCATGGAGAAAGAGTTGTCATGCTAATTAGCTGTCCCAAATCATGGGACAAGTTGTACATATGTGAAACACACATAGGTGTGTTGTCTCTTTATTTATTATTGTTATTGCTCCTTTGTGCCATCCCATGTATGGTTGTTATGGTGTACTTTATTCGAGAATGCTGTTTCAAGGGCCTATTTAATGATAAAGTGTTATTAACAAGAACATTATTCAGTAAACAATAGTCAATGAAGTATATTTTTCCTTTTAATGATTTAGAATAATAAGAACGAAAAAGATAATTATTGTTATAGGCTTCTGCACTTTAAGAGCTGATCTTTGTCATATCATTTAAAGGCATACTGTATATTGCAGGTTTTTAAAAAAAGTATATTTAGATATTTATAGTTACACGTAAATCCCAGATTGTGTTTTTATGCTATATGTATAGGTATTATTTTCATGTAGACATTTTGCTTAGTTTTAAAGCAGACATCTAATGGCTTTGCACTGGATGCCACTAGGTGGCAGAATAGTATAACATTTTAGAAGTTCTTTAGCGACGTTATTGTGCTGAGCTTGGGCAAGCTACTGTACTATACAAAATATTTTATTTTCATACGTGACATTGTGGAAAAGTTACCTTCCATATTAAAAACAATAGAGGAAGTTTTATTCTGATTAAATGGCTTGCTTGTTATCCTACAGAGGTGAAAACTTCCTTGGCGAGTAAATAACAAGAAATTTATAGAGCTAGTGCTTCGTAGGCAAAAATCTTTGATCTTGTAGGTTATATTGTTAATTGAAATAAAAATCTCGCGCCAAAAAAATATAACTAAAACAAAAAGAGTGTATATAGAATAGCTGCTCCCCAAACAATTCAAATAAGAATAAATTCAAATAAGAATGGACATGTGAAAGAAAATTAGTGGATAGGGGGCGCTGAAATTAATAAAAAATCCAATAAGAAGTGGCAGTAAAGTGCCTGTGCAAACAATGCAGAAAATTTGGAAGACCTGTGAAAACGTAAATTAGCAATAAGTAAAATTACTAGTAAAGATATTAATACCTGTCATATGTGTGCCAAACAACAAGTGAATAAAGTGCATGTGCAATATATAAACAAGTAAAATGAGTGCATGAACCTTAAATGTAAATCACAAAAAAAACTTTAAACATATGTGCACTATACAATAAATATGTTAAATTAACATATATGTGCACTGAGTACCCCCAAAAAAGGGGGAAAATCAGCATAAAGATAAATATAAAAATAAAATTAAAATAAAAACAAAACCAAAAAACACCAAACAATGGTCATAAATGTGAAAATTTCACAAAAATGTAAACCAGTGAAGAGTCACAAAGAAAAGTCCATAATCATAAATGGTATGTGTCCATAAATTCCTTAATCTTTACTATTTGTGTGGTAAGTTGCAGAGGAGCAGGAATTACACCTTCACCAATCCTATCACCCAAACGTGCATAAAGGATGGCCCCTTACCGCATGGAGTTGACCTTTTTAACTAAAAAAAGATCAAATAAGGCTTTGCTGTCACCCTGGACAGATTGTGGATGGTCTGAGGTTCCTATGGGTCAGCTTAGTAGAACATCATAAAAAATATCATAACAAATATAAAGCAGAGAGATGCCGCCATAGCATATTATCATTTATTAAAAAGATTTAAAACAAAGCAGGTGACGAGTGGAGGCTTACTTTGCAAGTGCCCACATCCCGGCACTGAGGCTTTGGGCTTTGATCAGAAAGGTAACGATCCTGAGGACCTGTTCCGTGGAGAGTGATGTCCGCGCTGGGGTGTTCTACGGCGTGCGTTCCACCTTGCAGAAGCCGAGAACCAGCTGGACAGGAAGCTGTGCGTGGTCTGCGTGTCGCCTCGACGTACGTTTCAGTAATCCGTCATCAGGAAGCGCGCAGGACCACGCACAAGACCAGATTTAAATAGGTCTGTCAATCAGCGATAGATAGTGGCGTGCCGTTGAAAGCCTCAGTCTCGGTTGCTTGGCAACCAAAAAACATCGTACAAAAATGCACTGGCAAGGAATATTCAAACAGCTAATACAATACCAAGATTAAATAGTCCATAAATACTACTGGTAATGACAATTAGATATAACTTTGAATACAATGACAGTAGAAGTTACATAGTAAGCAACAGGCAATTGTAAAATTTCTATAATACCTGTCGCAGGGAAAGGCATTAAGACTAAACCAAGGGGGTGATCCATAATACATACAAAATTATATTAGAATTATACACAGAGAAATATTTATATATTAAAATACATACATATAAAAATTGTTCCTTGCAATAGATGCAATGAACGCACCGAGATGCAAAAAATGCAAAAATTGCTAAAAACAATATGAGAAAATTAAATTAAAAATAAAGAGGTTACAGAAAAATCGTAGTTCCCTAATAAAGGACTCCTAATTGATCAATCGTTGTTCAAAAAACAATTGAGATCAAGTTCGATATTGAGACCCAGTGGCCGCATGGTCCTCAGACGGTGCAGCCACTGGGTCTCGTTTTGGGACACTGCTCGAGTTAGATGAGTACCCCTCCAATGACTACTAATTCTATCTATACCATAAAATGTCATTTTACTGGGGTCTCTATTATGGAATAGGTCGAAGTGTTTTGATACACTATGATTAGGGTAGCCTTTCACAATATTGGCTACGTGCTCATTTATCCTTATTTTGAGCTCTCTGGTGGTTCTGCCCACATATTGGAAAGTGCACGGGCACTCCAAAACGTATGTTACGTACCTAGAGTGGCACGTAATAAAGGGTTTTATAGTGTACTCTAGCTTAGTCACACTAGAGCTAAATTTGGTGACTTTACGACCTTTTCTGGTAGTTGTCTTACATGATCTGCAACGAGTGCAGTAGTGAAACCCTGTGGTGTCCAAGAAGGTAAGAGGTCTTTCCGGAGGGTCGGGAACGTTGCCTGCTATTTGGTTTCTGAGGCCTGGGGCCTTACGGTAAATAAAATTAGGTTTAGAAGGTAACAATTTAGACAAATCATTGTCTTTCAGAAGGATGGGCCAAAATTGTTTGAATATCTTTTCCACATGCTTATATTGTCTGTGAAAACCGGATAGAAAAGAAATTTGTCCCTGATAGGGGGGTTTGGGTTTGGATTCAAGCAACATGTTTCTATCCATATTTTTGACCTCTTGTTTAGTGTCAAGCAATATGGTTTGAGAATAGCCTTTGGCGACAAACCTAGTGGTAAGAATATCTGCCTGTTGCTCAAAATCAGCAATGTCATCACAGTTGCGACGTAACCGCATGAATTGCCCCTTAGGGACCGCTCCCAGCCATTTGGGGTGGTGACAACTAGTAATTGGGACATAGCCATTCCTGTCGGTAGACTTAAAAAACGTTGTAGTACAGATTTTGTTAATATTCTTCGTTAGGGTCAAGTCAAGATAGTTAACAGTGACCAAACTGAATGTAGCTGTGAAGCTCAGACCATACTGGTTGGTGTTCATTTGTGATATGAAAACCTCCAGTGATTGTTCAGACCCCTCCCATAGCATAATAATATCATCTATATAACGTTTGTAGTATGTTACTGATTTATCAGGTTCTCTAAAAATGGTCTCCTCCTCCCATTTATCCAGAACTAAGTTTGCAACGCTAGGGGCATAGCGAGCCCCCATCGCAACTCCTCTTATTTGTTGGTAAAACTGGTTTTGTGCCCAAAAATAGTTATTACTCATTGCCAAAAGGAGGCCTTGTACCAAAAATGAAATCTGAGGCTCTTTTAAAGTAGATTTACTAAAAAAGGCCTCTCTAACAGCCACAATAGCATCGGACTGCACAATGTTGGTGTATAAAGATTCCACATCAATTGTTACCAACCAGGTATTGTTAGTAACTGAGATATCTGTTAGGGACTTGATGAGTTCCCTGCTATCTTTCAAATAGGCTTTACCTGTTAATACCATAGGCTGCAAAAAAATATCTAGATATTCTCCAGTTCGTGCGAATAGCGAATCGATACCGCTTAATATTGGTCGCCCTGGAGGTTTAGTCCTGTGTTTATGAATTTTTGGTATGATATACAGCACCGGGGTACGCGGGACCTTTGGAACCAAATATGATGCTTCTTGCTGGGTCAATATGGTTTCAGATACACCACTATCGACCCAGCAGGTAAGCTTCTCCTTCAGTTTAGTCATAGGATCTCCTGGTAGGAGCAAGTAGGTAGTGGTGTCACTTAAAAGGCGTTGGAGTTCTGCGTAGTAATCCTCTTTCTTGAGAAGCACTACTCCTCCACCTTTGTCCGCCGGTCGGACCACCACATTCTTATTATTTTCTAATCTTTTTATCCCTTCTGTCACTATTTGGTTGTTTTGTTTAGCTTTGTTTACCTCTATTTCTCTAACTTTATCCTGAACCATATTCTTGAACACCTCTATATGATGGTGTGTACCCTTATTAGGGTTAAAAACAGAGTTGTTTTTCAACCCACTATGTTGATAAACTGTAGAAGAAGGTTGGGCTGGGTTGTTAGTCTGTTGAGCAAAATGTTTTTTGATATTTAGTTTTCTGATAAACTTTTCAATATCTAAAAAAACATTGAATTTGTCAATATTTTTGTTGGGGGCAAACTTAAGGCCTTTCGAAAGGACCACCAATTCAGCTTGAGAAAGTTCGACCTCTGCTAGATTGAAGATCCCTTCATCTAGTTGTCCCGGGGGCGTTTTCTTTCTGGTTCCCCCTCTTTTACCTCTTGGTCTAGTTTTTCTATGGTGTTCTTGGTAGTGACCGGGGGAATTTTGTAAGGTTCTTTCCATCCCCTCCATTCCCCCGCTTGCTGGTTATGCTGTTGTTGTGCAGGTCTACCTCTATGTCCACCTCTATAGTGACCTCGTGGGGGTCTGGGGGCATGGTATTGTTGGTTCTGCTGATAATAGGCGTTGGAAGAGTCCATAGGTCTATAGTCCAGGGGGGCAAATTTATTATGAGTGGGAATCATATAGGGGGGGGGATAATGGTAATCATTGGGAGTAGGATAATGATTCATTTGTGAAACGTTCTCACCTCCAGTAGAGTAAAAATGGTTGGGTTGGGATGGAGTCCTAGGTTTTTTAGGGGTATGGGTTTTAGGAGTATGTATTTTAGGCTTAGGTTTAAAAGTGGCCTGAGTATTCATGTTGGGTGCTCTATCGCTCCTCTCTGTGGACATGTCTGGTGTTTCAGTGGAACTAGAAACAACCTGCCATTTGTATACTTTCTGATCACTATAGTCTGTAATATCTCTCTGATATTTTTTAAGTTTTTTGTTTTTGGTGTCACTGTCATATTTAGATAAATGTATCTGGAGAGCCTGAGCTCTTTCAGAAAACGCCTGTGTGTTCATAAAAGGTTCCATAAGTTTTTTAAGATCTGCAATGTTGGCCTCAATTAAAATGTTTTTGGATTTTCTTCTTCTGACCATAAGCTGTAGTAATTTTTGCTCGCAAGCGTTAAAAAATTGAAACCACTCGTCTTGCAACGAGAGATCTTCAATGCCATCATTGGGATAAACATCCCACCTCAAGCTGCGAGGAGTGAGGTTTTTACTGATGTATATCTCAAAGGAGGCTATGTCCCACCACAACCTAATCTGCTTCTCCATGTTTAGTTGGAGTTGTTTAAACCCTCTTTCGAGGTCTAGATTAGGGGTGGGTTTTTCTTGGAAGATTTCTTCTAGATTGGTCTGGCGACCTTGCATAAAATTAAAAACGTCCATGGCTGTGTAGAGAAACTAAAAAATTTAGCTAGACAATGAAATAAAAATCTTGCGCCAAAAAAATATAACTAAAACAAAAAGAGTGTATATAGAATAGCTGCTCCCCAAACAATTCAAATAAGAATAAATTCAAATAAGAATGGACATGTGAAAGAAAATTAGTGGATAGGGGGCGCTGAAATTAATAAAAAATCCAATAAGAAGTGGCAGTAAAGTGCCTGTGCAAACAATGCAGAAAATTTGGAAGACCTGTGAAAACGTAAATTAGCAATAAGTAAAATTACTAGTAAAGATATTAATACCTGTCATATGTGTGCCAAACAACAAGTGAATAAAGTGCATGTGCAATATATAAACAAGTAAAATGAGTGCATGAACCTTAAATGTAAATCACAAAAAAAAAAAAACTTTAAACATATGTGCACTATACAATAAATATGTTAAATTAACATATATGTGCACTGAGTACCCCAAAAAAGGGGGAAAATCAGCATAAAGATAAATATAAAAATAAAATTAAAATAAAAACAAAACCAAAAAACACCAAACAATGGTCATAAATGTGAAAATTTCACAAAAATGTAAACCAGTGAAGAGTCACAAAGAAAAGTCCATATATTGTTAATTAGAAAAAGAAGTGCACATGATTGTTCTCTTGGTAAAGGTAATATGTGTGATTGTTATCGTAAGGTATCAAACAAGTATCTTTTTAAATTGTAAATTGTATAATAGATATGTGATAATTTGGGTCTAGCGCTGTTAAAGTTTATTGAAATATAACTGTATTAGATATTTTTATATCATTTTGACGGTACAAGATTAGAGATGAGCAATTAGGTTTATCAGATTTAGGCACTGATTGATACATTTTCAGATGAAATGGAACCCACATTTTCCTTTCTTCATGGGTTTACTTTTAAATTTTCTCTTGCAGCCAGAGTTTCTTTTTTTGATCCAAAGGTAACTCTCAGAAAAAAAAAATGTGTTGTAGGTGAACCAATCTCACCAAAAGATTTTAGACATGTGGACATAGGCGTGCCCACAGGGTGTGCCAGGTGTGCTTGGGCACACCCTAATCGCCCTGTGTGTCGCAGAGTTCCCCTATTCAAACCCCTGATATTTCAGCAAAGCCCCCTAATGGGGATCCTAAAAAAATTGCAAAAAATTAAATAATGAAATTGTAAAAAATAATAAGAACATAAAATAGGAGAAACAAAAACTACTGGCATCATCCCCTGCCCGAGGGCCCCATGACACTAGGGGGCCCCATCAGGGTTGCCAGCCTTAGTAAAACCAGGGACAGTATGTAAAAATCTGTGTTTTTTTTACATCTGTCCCTGAAATGTCCCTTACGACATCCTTTTGGTCTAAAAATCCCAAGATTATAGCTCACCGCCTCTCCAGTACCTTCTCAGTGTGTGTATGTATGTACTGGGTGTCTGTATGTGTATTCTGTGTATAGTCTGTGTGTATGTATATTGTGTGTGTATATTGTGTGTGTGTATACTGTGTATGTATACTGTATGTGTGTGTGTGCTAACAGTACTGTGTGGCCCCATAATCTTTTGGCTGGGGGGCCCCATAATCTCCTATTGCCCGAGGGCCCCATAATATCCTTTTGCCCCAGGGCCCCATGAGTTGTCAGTCCGCCCCTGGACGGGAGTGATTGCCCCTTTTCAGTTTTTGTTTTCATCTTTTCTTTTTCTTCCCGATCCAAATTTAGGCTTTAATGTGAAGCACTTTGGGGGAAGGGGACATTTTGATAAGATAATAAGATTAGGGTCTCGCCGACTGCATCACATCAAGAAAAGAAAGAAAGAAGAGAAACGTTTTTTTCTTTCTCCTGATTGCTCTAATTTGAGCATGGACTGCCTTATGATGGTAGTACCAGCACACTGACCACTAGGGGCAGTGGGCCAAATTCTCAAAAACTGTGCGTAACTTAAATTTCAGCAGTTAAGTTACACTGACTTAAAATTTCTACCTAAGTACCTGATCGTCAAAGCACTTAGGTAGAAATTACACGCAGTGTAACTTAAGTGCCGCCGTCGTAAGGCGGTCCTCCTCTCCTGGGGGCGTTTAAAATTTAAATGAGGCGCGCTCCCGCGCCGGCCGTACTGCGCATGCGTGTGACGTCATTTTCCCGACGTGCAGCGCGCGAACGTAATTAACGCCGGTCGGCTTTGAGAATTTCGACGGGACACTAAAGTTGCGACGGGTGAAAAAAAAAGACGCGCCGGGAAAACAAATAATTTTTAAAAAAAAATGACAGCGTCGCTCAGCATGCATTCCTGAGAGGGTGAACTCCATGCCAATTTTCAAAGAAAAAACCGGCATGGGTTCCCCCCCCAGGAGCATACCAGGCCCTTAGGTCTGGTATGGGTTGTAAGGAGACCCCCCCACGCCGAAAAATTGACGTAGGGGGTCCCCCTACAATCCATACCAGACCCGTATCCAAAGCACGCTACCCGGCCGGCCAGGAATGGGAGTGGGGACGAGCGAGCGTCCCCCCCCCTCCTGAGCCGTGCCAGGCCGCATGCCCTCAACATGGGGGGGTTGGGTGCTCTGGGGCAGGGGGGCGCACTGCGGGCCCCCCCACCCCAGAGCACCCTGTCCCCATGTTGATGAGGACAGGACCTCTTCCCGACAACCCTTGCCATTGGTTGTCGGGGTCTGCGGGCGGAGGCTTATCGGAATCTGGGAGTCCCCTCAAATAAGGGGGCCCCCAGATACCGGCCCCCACCCTAAGTGAATGGATATGGGGTACATCGTACCCCTATCCATTCACCTGGAGGCAAAAAGTAAAATGTAGTAAACACACAACACAAGGCTTTTTAAAATATTTTATTATTCTGCTCCGGATGCCCCCCCTGTCTTCGTTATTAGCTCTATTTCCAGGGGGGGCTTCTTCTTCCGCTCTCCGGGGGTCTTCTCCGCTCTCCGGGGGTCTTCTCCGCTCTCCGGGGGGGCTTCTCCGGACTCCGGGGGGCTTCTTCCATCTTCTCCCCTCTTCCGCTCTTGACTCGGCGAACCCCGGTTCTTCTGCAGCTCTCCGGTGCCTTCTTCTTCAGCGCTGGCTGCCTGCTATGTTTGTGTGTTAGCTCGATTTCAAACAGGCAGCCGGCGCGGTCTTCTGTGGCGTCAGGGTCTTCTGTTCTTCACCCCTCTTCCGATGTTGCCTCGTCGCCTGTTGTCGCTGTAATGATGGAAGCGCGCCTTGCATCCCATTTATATAGGCATCACCATCCCATCATGCTCCGGTAGGTACCCACATGGTGGGTGCCTACCCACGTGCACCCACCACGTGGGTACCTGCCGGAGCATGATGGGATGGTGATGCCTATATAAATGGGATGCAAGGCGCGCTTCCATCATTACAGCGACAACAGGCGACGAGGCAACATCGGAAGAGGGGGGAAGAACAGAAGACCCTGACGCCACAGAAGACCGCGCCGGCTGCCTGTTTGAAATCGAGCTAACACACAAACATAGCAGGCAGCCAGCGCTGAAGAAGAAGGCACCGGAGAGCTGCAGAAGAACCGGGGTTCGCCGAGTCAAGAGCGGAAGAGGGGAGAAGATGGAAGAAGCCCCCCGGAGTCCGGAGAAGCCCCCCCGGAGAGCGGAGAAGACCCCCGGAGAGCGGAGAAGACCCCCGGAGAGCGGAAGAAGAAGCCCCCCCTGGAAATAGAGCTAATAACGAAGACAGGGGGGGCATCCGGAGCAGAATAATAAAATATTTTAAAAAGCCTTGTGTTGTGTGTTTACTACATTTTACTTTTTGCCTCCAGGTGAATGGATAGGGGTACGATGTACCCCATATCCATTCACTTAGGGTGGGGGCCGGTATCTGGGGGCCCCCTTATTTGAGGGGACTCCCAGATTCCGATAAGCCTCCGCCCGCAGACCCCGACAACCAATGGCAAGGGTTGTCGGGAAGAGGTCCTGTCCTCATCAACATGGGGACAGGGTGCTCTGGGGTGGGGGGGCCCGCAGTGCGCCCCCCTGCCCCAGAGCACCCAACCCCCCCATGTTGAGGGCATGCGGCCTGGCACGGCTCAGGAGGGGGGGGGACGCTCGCTCGTCCCCACTCCCATTCCTGGCCGGCCGGGTAGCGTGCTTTGGATACGGGTCTGGTATGGATTGTAGGGGGACCCCCTACGTCAATTTTTCGGCGTGGGGGGGTCTCCTTACAACCCATACCAGACCTAAGGGCCTGGTATGCTCCTGGGGGGGAACCCATGCCGGTTTTGAATTTAAAAATTGCCGTGGAGTTCTCCCTCAGGAATGCATACCAAATGCCGTCGCTGAAATGGGCCTTTACAAGGTTTGGCTAACTTTCCACATTAGAAATACAGCCCTAATTTTGCGCAGGCAAATTCGGAACTTAGGCAGAAATCAAAGTGCTGAAATGCTTTGAAAATCTACTTAAGTCCTCATTTGCATACGCAAAGCTGGATTTCAATGAGAAATGCCCCCAGTGGCGGATGCGGTACTGCATCCTAAAATCTGACCGTGTAAGTGTCTTACACATGCCGGATTTTCTGCCTAACTTTGGAAAAAGCCTTTTGAGAATCGTTTCCAAAGTTAGGCACAGAGATACGCAGGCTGAACAGCAGTTAAGTCTGCGTATCTCTTTTGAGAATTTGGCCCAGTGTTCTGTAACTTCTACCACTGCAGAGACTAACTTGTACATATATTTCTCCTAAGCTTTGCAACTTGAGAAATTTTTAGCACTTAGTTTTTTTTTTAATGATGTGTCTCTTTGGGAGGAAAGGACGTTTCGCCTTTACTGGGGAAGGTGCAGCTTCAGTTCTACCCTTAGTGACCTAGAATGTGTATTAATGTATATTTGCATATGTTCTTCCATTTTTATATTTTGCAGGTCATTGATCTACTATCAAAACTGTAGGAGAATGGGACAGAATAGATAGTCAGGAATGTTTTGATGTCATTAGTGTGTCACTGTAAAGATTGCACAAAGAATGTTTTATGTTGTTACATCTTTATATCTTTCTATGTCTCCTCTGTTCTGTAAAAGCAGATTTAGGTCAGGCGTTCAGGACTGAACACCTTCTTGTTGAGACACTGGGGACAGTGTCTATTTAGTTGGGGGGAGTGTGTAGCGCCTGCTTACTTAAAAGAGATAACCCCCTCTGGGAAGTGCCCTTCCAAGGGGGTTACCTTGTGGGCGTGCTCCCATGTCCAGCATTCAATGTCCATAATGCAAAAATACAGAGGAAAACTTGGACAGCCGCACTCCAAAAAACGTTCCTTTTATTAAAAACATGTCACAAAAAATACATGCCACAGCAAAAAATAGAACAGAAGCTGACACGTTTCACACTGTAGCTCAGTGCTTAATCATAGCTTAATCATGTCCATAGCCGCCGAATGCAGAACTCAGCCCCGCCCCCCGGTGCACGCATCATTGGATTTGATTGACAGCAGCGGGAGCCAATGGCTGCGATGCTATCAAACTATCCAATCAAGGGCTTTGAACCCCCTGCAAAGATGCAGCGCATCCTCGGCGTGGGACATTCCAGGGCTCAGGTAAGTAAAACAGGGGGGGGGGCAGGGGGGCCAGCAATTGTCACAACCCCTTTAAGATCAAGATGACAGACCTAGAGCCTGTACCTTTAAAGTGGTAGTAATCTCTGTTACACCACTTGTACCTATAGGCAAGCCTATAATAAGGCTTACCTGTAGGTACTTTGAATATCTCCTAAGCTTTTACACAACTTTTACACAGTTTAGAAGATATTCAGAGTGCATGCAGCCAATGACATCACCTCCACATGCGCTCTGAAGGTCCGGCTTTACAGGGCCGGACCTTCAGGGCCCATGCCGTAAATGGGCAAGAGTGATGTCATCGCACCCCCGGCCAGTCATGTAGCCAGAGGCCGCAAACCCGGAAGGAAGACCGGGGTACAATGTCCGCTGTCTCACACGTGACATTACGGCAATAGAGGGCTTCGTTCTAAGGTAAGTATGCATAATAGCATATTATGACATTGCCTTGCAGGGAATTTTATTTTTTATTTTTTACCACCTGCAGTGTACCTTTTTTTTACCACCTGCAGTGTACCTTTTTTTTTACCACCTGCTTTAAGCACCTTTAAATCACCAATGGCAGCTCCCCTATGTCTATTAACACAGGCTTCCTTTTATAAGCTGCACAGTTCCCATGCTCAGCGATGATGAACTGCTGCACTAAGCAAAGATGTATAGTCCTTTTTAAATGTCATAGGCCTCGTACACACGACCAGTTTCCTCGGCAGAATTCAGCTTCCGACCGAGTTTCTGGCTGAATTCTGCCGAGGAAACTGGTCGTGTGTACACTTTCGGCCGAGGAAGCCGACGAGGAGCTCGGCGAGGAAATAGAGAACATGTTCTCTATTTCCTCGTTGTTCTATGGGAGCTCTCGTCCCGCCGAGCTCCTCGGCGGCTTCAGTGCTGAACTGGCCGAGGAACTCGATGTGTTTGGCACGTCGAGTTCCTCGGCCGTGTGTACGAGGCTTTAGTGATGACCATCATTTTGGTAAAGAAAATGAATGGTTTAGCAGACAATTCTCTCCATAAGCACCTTGGCAGATGGCGTCAGCAATAGCAGCAAAATGACCATTTCATTTATGAAACAAAATGATTTGTAAATGCTTCAAATCATAAAAAAGAAAAGAGACAGATGTGGCGTGTATGAAATGCTGAAAATGGACAATGATCATCATACTAATGAGGACAATTAAATGTTCTAAAGGATAAGGGTATTGCTCAAATGTTCAACAATAGATCACATATGTTTATTGACTTTAGAGCACTGTACAAGCTCATGAACCAGCATATGTTAGTATAATTATTACACCTACTTGTGCTTTAAAACATGTGGAATAATACCCGAGTGCATTATTAATATAAGCTGCACCTGTTGATGTGATAAGCATATGATTCCAACACATTCAAATTGAGGCAATATGCAGTCTGTTTTGTGACCTCAAATGACTCTCACAGCGAGAAATCATTCTGATGCTCGAACTGATGAGTTTGTTTTTCTTTCATAACATTTAAAAGGATTAATGTGTAGAGCGATATAAAGGGTAGACTTACTAGAGCCCGCAATTATATTTCATTTCTCCTCAGAATGTATTCTAATACTAAACCGGGACAATAGTTTTGAGTTTTTTTTATTAACCACTTAAGCACAAGTGGATTTCTACAGTTCAGCTAAAGGCTTACCCTGT
Source organism: Rana temporaria (assembly GCF_905171775.1). Classification (NCBI taxonomy): domain Eukaryota; kingdom Metazoa; phylum Chordata; class Amphibia; order Anura; family Ranidae; genus Rana; species Rana temporaria. Next base: position 301,148,521 of record NC_053489.1, on the reverse strand, counting down.
TTGCTAATAACTTTTTTTTTACACCAAAATAGCTTAGATGTTTGGTAGAATTTTCTTCAATAACTGTTTTTTTTACTACTTTGTGGTCACATTGCAGCTGCACTTCCTATTTCCCTCACCTCCCTCACGACCCTTTAGGGTCCTGTTGCCAATGTTGAAATTAACTAATCACATGTGAAGGCTCCTGTAGGTGCATGATATAAGGTTCAGGTACTATTTCATAATCATGGTGGAGGCCACACTTTTACTTTAACCACTTAAGCCCCGGACCATATTGCTGCCCAAAGACCAGAGCACTTTTTGCGATTCGAGACTGCGTCGTTTTAACTGACAATTGCACGGTCGTGCGACGTGGCTCCCAAACAAAATTGGCGTCCTTTTTTCCCCACAAATATAGCTTTCTTTTGGTGGTATTTGATTACCTCTGCGTTTTTTTTTTTGCGCTATAAACAAAAATAGAGCGACAATTTTGAAAAAAATGAATATTTTTTACTTTTTGCTATAATAAATATACCCCAAAAATATATAAAAAAACATTTTTTTCCTCAGTTTAGGATGATACGTATTCTTCTACATATTTTTCGTTAAAAAAATCGCAATAAGCGTTTATTGATTGGTTTGCGCAAAAGTTATAGCGTTTACAAAATAGGGGGTATTTTTATGGTATTTTTATTAATATATTTTTTTTACTAGTAATGGCAGCGATCAGAGTTTTTTTTCTGGTACTGCGACATTATGGCGGACATTTCGGACACTTTTGACACATTTTTGGGACCATTGGCATTTTTATAGCGATCAGTGCTATAAAAATGCTTTGGATTACTATAAAAATGCCACTGGCAGTGAAGGGGTTAACACTAGGGGGCGGGGAAGGGGTTAAGTATGTCCCTGGGTGTGTTCTTACTGTGTGGGGGGGGTGGACTGACATGGGGAAACACTGATCTTCTGTTCATACATTGTATGAACAGAGGATCAGCATTTCCCCCCGACAGGACCGGGAGCTGTGTGTTTACACACACAGCTCCCGGTCCCCGCTCTGTAACGAGCAATCGCGGGTGCCCGGCGGCGATCGCGCCCGCTGGGCACCCGCACGGGAGTCACGGACGGGGGCCCCTAGTGGCCGCAAAGAGAGCCGACGTAGAGCTATGGGCTCTCGCCCAGGAGAGCCGACCTGCCGCCGTAGAATTCTACGGCGGCTGGTCGGCAAGTAGTTAACAAACTCCTAGAATGTGAGATGCCAGTCTTTATAAACATGCAAATTCATATCGACCAAAATTATGCATTTAACAAACACCTATCCTTATCATGAGGAGAAAAGTGGTCAATTTTTAAGGAAATGTGTTCTTATATGTGTGTTTTAGTAACACTCAATTGCTAAAAGAAACAATAAACACAGGTGCATCTTATAAAATTAGAATATCATCAAAAAGTAATTTAATTCAGTAACTCAATTCAAAAAGTGAAAGTCATATGTTTTATATAGATGCGTTACACACAGAGTGATATATTTCAAGCATTTCTTTCTTTTAATTTTGATGATTATGGCTTACAGGTAGTGAAAACTCAAAATTCAGTATCTCAGAAAATTTTAATATTACATAAGACCAATAAAAAAAAGGATTTTTAATACAGAAATGTTGGCTTACTGAAAAGTATGTCCATGTACAGTATAGTGTGCACTCAATACTTGGTTGGGGCTCCTTTTGCATGAATTACTGCATCAATGTGGCGTGACATGGATGTGATCAGCCTGTGGCACTGCTGAGGTATTATGGAAGCCCAGGTTGCTTTGATAGCAGGCCTTCAGCTCATGTGCATTGTTGGGTCTGGTGTCTCTCATCCTCCTCTTGACAATACCAAACAGATTCTTTATGGGGTTTAGGTGAGATGAGTTTGCTGGCAAATCAAGCACAGTGATACCATGATCATTAAACCAGATATTGGTACTTTTGGCAAGTCCTGCTGGAAGATGAAATCATCATCAAAATTAAAAGAAAGAAATGCTTGAAATATATCACTCTGTGTGTAACACATCTATATAAAATGTATAAGTTCAGTTTTTGAATTAAATTACTGAAATAAATTAACATTTTGATGATATTATAATTTTATGAGATGCACCTGTATATTGTATGTGACCTTTCCTGATACTCCTTATGAAAGGCTATTCAGGGAATTGTGTTGGTGTCTTCTTCTGCTGTTGGGGCTCAGCACCGTGTCCTGTAACCCCCTCAAAAAATATCCACACACATGTATTTATATTCCAAAAAAAATATGTTTCATTATGTAAAAATGGTCTGGCAGGATCAAAAGGTATTTTTTTTAAACATATAAAAAATACGTATGTACACATCTTGAAAAAAATGCATGGAGTCAAAAAATTGTGATTTAAAACAGGAAGTAAACAAAGTTCTGTAGTACTCAAAAAGAACAAAGGACAATCATTGTGAAGTACAGGTACATGAGAGCCCAGAAAGTGCCAGAAGTGATTAGTTTACAACTATTGCACACAGTCCGGCTCAGTGAGTTCAGCATTGTCAGTGTACATTATTCCCTTCACCCAGGCAGCCCAGGTGCAGCACACAGAGTGCAAATGACATGAATGTCAATGTGCCGTTTCTATAGTGCCCGTGCTATGACCGTCGCATGCGCGGGAGTGACGTCAAGCGACTCCGGCCGATAGCAGAGCCGGAGTCCATGGCCCCGGAATGAAGGGGGGTTGAAGATGGACGCAATGAGAGAGAGGGGACATCGCTGACATTACCTTTTTCTTCTGCAGGTAAGTGGCACATAATGGGCTACTATGCGATGCATAGTATCCCATTATGCCTCTACTTTGCAGGGAACAAAGAGGAAGTAAAACCCATCAGGGTTTACTTCCTCTTTAATACAAACAAATCAGCTTGAAAAGAAGCTCCTGCACGTCTTCCTGTTATGGGCGATACAGTATATAAAAACACCACTAAAGATGGTTAAATATATTTTTAAAGCTGTAATCTGGGAAGAAAGTCTTAATATTTGTATGCAGAGGCTTCCATACCTTTTAATAATTTGTTGGTCTTAGGCCGCGTACACACGGTTGGTCAAAACCGATGAAAATGGACTGAAGGACCTTTTCATCGGTCCAAACCGATCGTGTGTGGAACCCATCGGTCAGTTATCCTTCGGTCAAAAAGTTTAGAACTTGCTTTAAAATTTAACCAATGGACTGATAACCGATAGGTCAAAACGGATAGTAAGTATGCAAAAGCATCAATTAAAAACCTGCGCATGCTCAGTCGACACATGCTTGGAAGCATTGAACTTTGTTTTTTCTGCACGTCATTGTGTTTTACGTCACTGCGTTCTAACACGATCGTTTTTTTAACTGATGGTGTGTAGGCACATCAGACCATCAGTCAGCTTCATCGGTTAACCGATGAGAACAGTCGTTCGGACCGTTCTCATCGGATGGACCGATCGTGTGTACGCGGCCTGACAGTGCACAGTCCTCCTGTCTGCTAGAAACCAAGCCTTCTTTGTTCAGTGGAAAAGTCCTCTGTCCCTAAATATCCTGTTCACAAGACAGACGGCCTCTATGCCCTCTATCCCCTTGGTCACCAGTCTGATTCACTCACTGTGCTGCATAAGTAGATTGATGGACCAGCACACTCCTGGTCTTCCCAATCTCTTATCACCATATTTTCACTGACAGACCAGAATGTGCACAGCTCAGAGAATGTGCCCCTCATGATGTATACATAAAGTATTGCACTAAAAGAAGGCATAGTGCAATGTGTTGTAATAAAATACAAAGGGACAGTGGAGCAGGTCACGTGATGTGGGTGGGCTAAATCAGAAGCCTATAAGTAGTACACTTCGGATCCGCCGCACACATGTTTACAGTTCGGCCCACTCAGGAGCTAAATCCCAGGGAATGATGGTGGGATATGCAATCTTAGTGAGCAGTGACAAACACTGATGCCACGTACACACGATCGGTTCATCCGATGAAAACGGTCTGATGGATTTTTCATCAGATATCCGAAGAAGCTGACTTTCATCAGTCTTGCCTACACACTATCAGTTAAAAATCCGTTCATGTCAGAACCCTGTGACGTAAAACACTATGACGTGCTGAGAAAAATGAATGCGTCGACTTGATTCTGAGCATGCGTGGATTTTTAATCGATGGACTTGCCCACAGACGATCATTTTATTCTATCGGTTTTTTAACCATCAGACAATTTTAAAACAGGTTCTACGTTTTTTCACCGATGGGAAAAAAAACGATGGGGCCCACACACGATCGGTTCGTCCGATGAAAACGGTACATACCTGCTAGTAAATACCTTATGCAGCCCACTTCCTGTTTCTTGTCTGGTCATTGACCTAGGCTTATGGCATCATGCACAACTCTCTATCTTACTCTCGTGAGAGTTTGCCAGGAAGGGAGTGAGAATGAGCCATAAGAGGGTCAATGAGAGCTGCAGAGCTGGAGGTGTGCCTCTGTGTGTCTGTGTAAATCCAGGAAGTGAACAGGCAGCAGCTTCAGCTGCCCACAGTTAAAATGGATGCAGACAGACTTAGTGGGGGGAGATTTCTGCAGCATATTTGCCAACAAGAATGTACAGAATCACAGTATAAATAAATAATATGCAAAGTGATTGGAGGGAAGCTTCAGAATGGCAAATATGTTTTTATTACAAACTTTATGAGCAGACTGCAGTTCCTCTTTAATGTACATAATCATTTTTTTGTAAAATGTACATAATGTAAATAATATATTTTTTGTAAAAATTGCTTACCCCTGTGTTTTGGATTTCAAATTTTAAGTAATTTTAACCACTTGACCTCCGGAAGGTTTAATCCCCTTCATGACCGGAGCATTATTTGCTATTCAGCACTGTGCTACTTTAACTGGCAATTTCTCAGTCATGCAACACTGTACCCAAAGGAAATTTATATTATTTTTTTCACACAAATAGAGCTATATTTTGGTTGTATTTAATCACCATTGTTTTTTTACTGAACATTTTGAAAAGAAAAAACAAGCTTTTCTTAGTTTCTGTTATAAAGTTTTGCAAGCAAATAATTTTTCTTTGTAAATTTAGGCCAATATGCTACATTTCTTTGGTAAAATAACCCGAATCAGTGTACAGGGGTTGACCAAAAGTATGGAAACACAACAGGATTTGCAGGTGTGAAAGTGACGGCATGATTCGCGTTAAAAGCAGAAGTGATGTAACCAGTGCCGATCCTGACCTCCCTGCGGCCCTAAGCAAAATGACATGTCACATTAAAGTTGAGAAACGGGGAGGGGCTGCCAAAAATGACATGTCACATTAAAGTGAGAAGGGGAGGGTGCTGACTTCTTATTTCTTCTCCCATGCAGCCAGCGAGTTGAGAAGCGGGCTGAGGGGCCGAAAATGACTTCTCACTAGGCGTGGCCTCTAGTAATTTGGGGGGCCCTAAGCTTCTAGTGAGCCTATAGGGTGGATCGGCACTGGGTGTAACATTCTTTTGCTTCTGCAGTGTAATGAGACACCCAGCTAACAGGTGGAAAGCCTCACCTTCGTCATTCATTGCGTGCGCTGCTAGTAATATTTGTGGTGTCGTGAGGTACAGTATCAAAGGTTATGACGGCATATACAGTTCCCTGGAAAACGTCATGTGATAAGCATAAGCATGATCAACATAGTCAACTGATCGAAAGAGACAAAAGGAAATTGCACAGGATTGTGACCCAGATTTTTGCATGAAGAGTGGTATCAGATTCCATTATCCTCCATCCACGAAACTTATATTTGTAAATTCCCAGGAAAATTAAGGCCAACTTGGATGCCAAAAGCGGTCCAACACCATATTACGTAACAATGTTGTTATTTGAACATACTTGTTTCCATAATTTTGTCCAATCCCTGTATATTATTTAGTCTGTGTGAAAGTTACAGAGCCTACACACTATGGTATATAATGTATATATTTAAAATTGATCAATCCTGATGTACTAAATGCCTATATCATTTCTTGAGACCCTAAAATGCCAGGATAGTACAAATACCCACTAATTACCTCTTTTTGGAAACTAGACAGTCCAATGTATTTAGTATTTTTTGGGGAAAATTAAGAGATTAAATAAAATTGTGTTTTCAATTTTTTTTACTGCCACCAGTGCAGTACATTGTCAACATATGACTGGCGTAGGACTGTGTGGGTATATACAGTATATACATATATATTTATGTATATATATATATATATATATGCCGTATTTATCGGCGTATACCGCACACTTTTTTGCCCTGAAAATCAGGGCAAAAACGTGGGTGCGCGATATACGCCGATACTCGCTTCCCGCGTTGTGTTTGAACCACTGCGCCGACATATACCGAGAGCAGTACACTCGGGTATACTCGGGCAGGCTCGGCTCCGCTCTCGGTCACGTCCTGTGCGTCCTTTACGCGAGAGGAGCCGAGCCGGTCCGAGTATACCCGAGTGTACTGTTCTCTGTATATGTCAGCGGAGTCGTTCAAACACAGTGCGGGAAGCGGGGATTCGACTCGGAGACAGCGCAGGAGGACACCACGGACACCACGATGGCCGCAGAAGGACGACGGACCGGACAAGGCCACCGATGGGCCCCCCTTTGCAAGACACCAAAACTGTAAGTATAAAACATTTTTTTTCCAGAAATTTCAGGGCTACATTAGGGGTGCGCGCTATACGCCGGAGCGTGTAATAGGGCGATAAAATACGGTATATACTGTATATATCCATATAAATATATCTATCTAGATATACAGTATCTTTACAAAAGTAAGTACACCCCTCAAATTTTTTTAAATATTTTATTATATCTTTTTATATGATCTTTTTTTCGGGAGCAGTAATTTTAATGATGCTTAAAGTGAATAAAAAAGTGAAATATTCCTTTAAATATCGTACCTGCTGGGTGTCTATAGTATGCCTGTGAAGTGGCACATGTTTCCAGTGTTTAGAACTGTCCTGGCACAAAATGACATTTCTATAGGAAAAAAAGTAATTTAAAACTGCTTGCGGCTTTAATGTAATGTCTGGTCCCAGGCCCTATATACTCTGAACAGCAGTATACAGGCGGTGCAAACAAGACAGGGAGTGGTATTAGTATGAGAACACCAGAAATTGTAGTCAGGTAGCTTTAGGTGAACACTGTGCAAAGGACACAGTACATTAAGTGAAAATACTGCAGCTAGCACAATCACCTGCCTGCCTGTCAGTATATTAGGAAGAGAATACAGGAACAGATCTAGCTAAACTGAATACACCTGGGATGCATATATATCCTCTACACACTGTAACTGCAGCTAACTGACTCGCCTGCCTGCTCTATCTAACTCAATTGAAATTACACTGTCTGTCTCTATCTCTCTGTCTGTCTTTCACCATTCCCGCAACACATGCAGATGGCCTTATATAGTGTGGGGCGTGTACTAAACCCCCTGAGACATATTTGGCCAAAGACACCCTAGCTTTGGCCAATTATGGCTCTCTTTGCTTACGGCGCTGTGATTGGCCAAGCATGCGGGTCATAGTGCATGCTTGGCCAATCATCAGCCAGCAATGCACTGCGATGCCGCAGTGAATTATGGGCTGTGACGCGCCAAATTCGAATTTGGCGCGTTCGGCCCATAATGTTCGAGATTCGGCGAATGGCCGAACAGACGATGTTCGAGTGGAACAAGGGTTCGACTTGAACTCTAAGCTCATCCCTACTTAACACACAGCCATTAATGTCGCTGTCTAAACCGCTGACAACAAAAGTGACTACACCCCTAAGTGAAAATGTCCAAATAGGGCCCAAAATTTTTATATTTTGTGTGGCCAGCATTATTTTCCACCACTGCCTTAACCTTCTTGGGAATGGAGTTCATCAGAGCTTCACAGGTTGCCACTGGAGTCCTCTTCCACTCCTCCATGACAACGTCATGGAGCTGGTAGATGTTAGAGACCTTGCACTCCTTCATCTTCCATTTGAGGACGCCCCACAGATGTTCAATAGGGTTTAGGTCTGGAGACATGGTTGGCCAGTCCATTAACTTTACTCTCAACTTCTTTAGCAAGGCAGTGGTCGTCTTGGAGGTGTGTTTGGGGTTGTTATCATGTTGGAATACTGCCCTGTGGCCCAGTCAAAGGGAGGAATCATGCTCTGCTTCAGTATGTCACAGTACATGTTGGCATTCATGGTTCCCTCAATGAACTGTAGCTCCCAAGTTCCCTTCCCGGCAGCACTCATGCAGCCAAAGACCATGACACTCCCACCACCATGCTTCACTGTAGGCAAGACACACTTGTCTTTGTACTCCTCACCTGGCTGCCACACACACTTGACACCATCTGAACCAAATAGGTTTTTCTTGGTCTTATCAGACCACAGTACATGTTTCCAGTAATCCTTAGTCTACTTGTTTTCAGCAAACTGTTTGCAAGATTTGTGCTTCATCTTTAGAAGAGGCTTCCTTCTGGGACGACAGCCATGCAGACCAATTTGATGGAGTGTGCGTCATATGGTCTGAGCACTGACATGCTGACCCCCACCCTTTTAACTTATGCAGTAATGCTGGCAGCACTTATACTTCTATTTCCCAAAGACATCCTCTGGATATGATGCTAAGCAAGTGCACTCAACTTCTTTGGTCGACCATGGCAAAGCCTGTTCTGAGTGGAACCTGTCATGTTAAACCGCTGTATGGTCTTGGCTTCCGTGCTGCAGCTCAGTTTCAGGGTCTTGGCAATCTTCTTAAAGCCTATGTCATCTGAAACCGCAGGTACGGATAGAGGGAGGAGTCTTGGAATGCTGCGGTCAGTGTGGAGGAGTAGCTAGATGGGAGCCCTCGCTCTCCAACCCAGCTCTGACTCCGAAGATGTGTAGGAGCCGGACCGCTCCCCCTTCCTGCTAGACCATCCTCTCCCCCCCCCAGCTTGGAGATGCAGTCCCCGTGGTGAATCCTCACCTCCCTCTTCTTGGTTGGGCTGGTCTGGGAATTTCGATCCACGCAGCGCGTGATCAGGCCCGTTTCGTTGCGGCTTCTCTACCTGAACGGCGGCGGCGGCGTGTGGTATCGCGAGAGCGGTACTTTTAGATGTGTCGGCGTGCAGACCGGAGGGGGGGGGTTGGAGCGGCGTGAGCGGTGTGAGTGGAGACTGGAGCCTCTCCGTGGCAACAGAAAGCCCTTTTTTTTGTGTGTCCCCCGCGCTCGGCAGAGCGTGCAGAGTGTGTGGGTGCCAGTATAGGGGCCATGTGTAGGGCTGCAGTAGGCTGCACAAATGAACACTGATACCGGTACCGGCCCCGCACGAGGAGAGGCGGATGAAAGGGAGATCTAGCACTATGCAACACTATGCAGCACTATGCAGCCTTGCAGCCTAAATAACCCATTCCACCAAATTAGAGAAAACTACAAATCCCAGCAACAGGAGGGAAAGATTGGAAACACACTGCAGCAGTTCCTATTTTGCCCTTTTTTCTTGAAAAAGCACCGGAGTGGTGAGTACACTGCATTCATCAAAGTGGTGGTGAGTACTCGCTTAACCATGATTTAAGAACTAAGAACTAAGGGGAGAAAAAAAATATATAATAATTATATCAAAGGGACACCAGTATTACAGGAGTTAACAACCGGATGGGACGGATACAAAGACATGCAGCAAGTGACATAAGAGATATGTGCTTATCATTGTTATTTCCTGTGCTTGTAATCATATTGTTTTGAGGTGGCCCTTTTTTCCTGGTACCTCTCCCTCTCTTAAACGTGATAAATCAATTATGACACAGTGAGACCTTTTTTTTTTACGTGGAACCCGTGTGGAACTCCACGGGAAGACAGATACTCCGACAGATACTCCGTGAGGTGTGCGGCCGTGATAGGACGGCGCACTAGAACGGCGCACCAAGCAGGGAGTTGCAGAGGGGAGTGAGGATCGGAGCCTCCCCCGGCGGCATTAACTGAGCGGAGGATTCTTCCCCCCCTGAAGCTTGCGGGCTGCTGAGTGGTGGAGGTTTTTTTTTTTTTTGTGGTGGAGGTGTGCCGCTCCACCCCGTGAGAGGGGGCCGAGGGGAGACACAACGCCAGCCCTGCAGCCCAGGGGAAAAAAAAAAAAAAAAAAAAAATCATGGGCAGCCATGTACTGCCTGACCAGAAACAAGGTGAAACAAAGTAAAAACCCATTGTAGCAGTTATTTTTCCTTACTTTGCTTACTTTGCTAGAAAGCTGTTAGATTGCAGAACATACGCAATATATATTGAACTCTGTTTAAAATAATTTTTAGAACCTATAATATACAACATACAGACGATTGGGCAGAGAACGTGACTAAAACTGGTGGACACAAGGGCAAAAGTATAGCATTTGTGTAATTTATCACACTAATAAGCCCTGAAACCGGTATAAGGAGGACCTTAAGATTGGCGGGCATTGGAGAACGACAGAAGGAGGGAGACAGAATATGCGTTAGGCGCATTGAATATCTGTAACATACAGCTAAAGAGGAAGAAACACTACAGTAACATTAAATATTAAATTCTGATACAAGAAACTTTAAAAGGTTCTGTCTTAGGTAGTATATACTCCCCATAACGGCAAAACGGACTTCTTATAAAATATACATATAAAATACCGGTGAAGTGTGCAGCTAAAACTTAGGAGCGGCAAGAAGCACGGGTAAAAATCCAGGACTATTGTAGGACCGAGAGGGGGTGAAGGATGACCACAAGGGGAAAAGGAGTGAGAGGTGGGGCAATCCCAAAGGCCCCCCGCTTAAGTCAAAGTCCAGGCCCGATGTGCAAATTTGTGACCCACGGGACAAACGGGGACAACCAGCATACAGAAAAATTAACAACTACCAGAGGAGCTCAAGTAGAGAAGGAAAAAAAAAAAGATAAAAAAAAGGGGATCGTTAATACTTTGGCGGACCCAGAAACACTCTCAGAGTCACTCTTAGAGATTAGAATAGATCAAGATAGAGAAATAGATAAAGATAAAGAAATAGATCTTGAACAAAGAAATAAAGATGAAACGCAGGACATGACACGTCTGCCAACAAAAAGGGAAATGGAAGGAATGTTCGCGGCCTTAGAAAGATCACTCAAATCGCAAATGGAAAAAATGGAGAGAAACATGGGGTATATACTGGAAAGAGTGGAAGAAGTGGAAAAAAAAGTCGATCATAATGCAACCTCAGTTAAAAAACTAGAGGACGAAATAAAAGCATTAAAAACAAACCAACGAGAACAGGCATATAAATTAGAAGATCAAGAAAACAGGGATAGAAGGAAGAACATAAGGATACGCGGAATCCCAGAAACGACACAAGACGAGGATCTCTCAGAAATAATAAGAAAAATCTGTAATCCAATATTAGAGAGAGAAACAACTTCCCCGCTGAAAATAGAACGAGCACACAGGATAAGACGCCCTAGAGAGAGAGTACAGGATTACCCAAGGGACATTATTGTTCGATTTGAAAGCTGGGAAGAGAAAAACCAACTATGGAGAAAACTGAGAGGGAAGTCGCCATTAGAATACGACCAACATATTATTCAAATATACCAAGACCTGTCACAAGAGACGTTAAAACGAAGAAGAAGTTTAAAACCCCTGTTAGGAATCTTACAGGAACATGGTATACAATATAATTGGGGATTCCCAGCCTGCCTAATAGGCAGGAATAACGGTATCTCTGCAAGATTGAGGTTTTTAGAGGAAGTCCCAGAATTTTGTCAGCGACTGGATATCCCAATACCACCCAAAAAAGATTAACAATGTCGAAGCGACGGCGGAGGGGGGGGGGCGGGGGGGGGGATAGGGAGGCTCAAATATAGTAAACAACGGGAGCAGGGTTGGGGAGAGGGAGGACCTGGAGAGTGCTCCTTCCCCAGTTCCCCATTCGTGGGAGATAGGAGACCGGGCTAAAATAGAATTCCACCTCAGCCGGAGGAGCAAAAGAGCGCCTGGAGCGCCAAATAAGAAAAGCTCCAAATGACCAAAGGGTCAAGGATCAACCAGAAGGAGGGGGGGAGGGAGGGGATGAGAAAGCCCCATATGAAGATCATAGGGGCAAGGTATGAGTGGTGGGGGGGTGAAAGGGGGAGGAGGGGAGGGAGGGAGGGAGAAGGGGTTCGGGTGGGGGAGGGGAGGGGAAGATTAGGAAAAGGGGCCCAGATCTGTGTGTCATGCAACAGGGAAAAACAAATGCACTTGAGGAAAGTACAAGGGAAAAAAAAAAAAAAAAAGAGAAAAATATGACAAATATAAATTTCTTAACATATAATGTAAGAGGTCTCAACTGCCCGGAAAAAAGGCATATGGTATTAAGAGAGGTCGAAAGGTACTCAGCGGAAATAGTTTTTTTGCAAGAGACTCATATAACATTGGATTCTAGTGTTAGATTGTATTCTCGGGCAGTTCCCACCTGGTATTATGGGGACTCTCCAAAGAAGAGAGCCAAGGGGGTCGCCATAGGAATAGGGAAGAACATCTCCTTCACAGTAGAAGACAGGAAAGTGGACCCGGAAGGCCGCTATTTGTTTCTAAAAGGAATACTCCAAGGGAAAAAATACACGTTAGCAAATATATATTGCCCAAACAGCCAACCACATAAATACCTGAGGGGGATCTTGAATGCTTTAATGGATTTTAAATTTGGACATGTAATACTCGCAGGAGACCTCAACCTTTCAATGGACTATCAACTTGATAGTACGTCCGGGGCACAGAGGCGAAATATTAAACAGTTAAGAATATTAAGGAAAAAAATGCACAGTCACTGTTTAATAGATCCTTGGAGGATAACATATCCAAATAAAAGGGACTATACCTATTACTCTTCTGTGCATGGAACATACTAAAGACTGGACTATATAATGGTAGACCACGAGTTATTGGAAGAGGTAGTTAAAACATCAATAGGGGTAACTACAATCTCAGACCATGCCCCGGTAATAGTAAAAATTAGATTCAAAGAGATAGAGCAAAGAAAAGGATCATGGAACTTAAATGAAGAACTGGTAGAGGACAGCGAGGTAAAGAACATAGTGAGAACTGATTTGGAGCAATATTTCACTCTTAATAATACACCTGAAGTAAGGGTAGCCACTGTATGGGAGGCCCACAAGGCATACATTAGAGGGAAACTAATTTCGATAGGAGCAGGGGAAAAAAAAATAAGAAAATTAAACATGGAAAAATTAACAACTGAGCTATTTGAATTGGAGCAAACGCATAAAGAGCGAGGAGAAAATGAAATATATCAAGAAATTGTTGCAAAGAGGGTCCAGCTCAGAGATTTGATGAAGGTTGAAACAAGGGACATATTCAAAAATGTTAGAAAAGAGAGGTATAAATGGGGGAATAAACCAGGGAAATATTTAGCGAGTATATCCAGAAAAAAAAAAGAAAAACTATATAGAAAAAATAAAAAATCAAGACGGTCAGATGAAATATAAGACGTCTGAAATTGCGGAATCCTTTCGGACTTTTTATAGTTCATTATACGCAATAAGAATAAATGAAACTCAAGAGCAGGAAAATACTAGAAAAAAGAAAATTAGGGAATACTTAAAAGAAGTGAAATTACCTAAAATCTCTCAAAATGACATTGAATCCCTGGAGGCTCCAATAACTCAAGATGAGATATATAGAGCTTTCCAGGAAACACTGTGTGGTAAGAGCCCAGGTCCTGATGGCTTGCCGATTATATATTACAAAAAAATTAAAGAACTCTTGGTCCCAGAGATGTGTAATTATTTTAATAAAATAGGAGAGGAAGAGGAAATAAGAAAAGAATCCTTATTGGCAAATATTACTATTATCCCTAAAACAGGAAAAGATGGAACTCTGTGCTCCAACTACCGACCAATCGCACTGCTAAAGGAAGACTTGAAGGTTTATGCGAAAGTATTAGCAACTAGGATAAAAAGTTTAATGCCGCAATTAATAAACACAGATCAGGCAGGTTTCGTAACAGGCAGAGAGGGGAGAGATAATAGCATAAGGACCCTGCTGTTATTGCAACATGATCCAAAAAAGAAACCCCCAGTCGTACTCATGTCTCTAGATGCCGAAAAAGCATTTGACAGAGTCGACTGGGGGTTTATGATGGAAACCCTACAAAATATAGGCCTGGGACCAAGGTTCATGAAATGGGTGAAGAATCTATATAGTCACCCGACGGCAAGGGTGAAGGTCAACGGGGGTATGTCGTCTGTGTTCGAAATGAAAAACGGAACCAGACAGGGGTGCCCGCTCTCACCTCTCCTATATGTAATAGCTCTGGAACCACTGTTAGCAAAAATTCGGGAAAACCCGGATATAGGGGGGGTGAGAGTGGGAGACGAAGAACACAAGGTGGCGGCGTACGCAGACGACATACTCCTATATTTGACCAAACCTAGGGTGTCCCTCCCTAATATCATAAAGGAAATAAAAAAATACGGTGAACTTTCAAATTTTAAAATAAACCCGATAAAAACAGTTATTTTGAATTTGGGGATAGATAAAAAAGAAGCTGAAGAACTACAGAAAGAGTTCCCATTTACATGGGAAAAAGAAGCTATAACGTATTTAGGAATAAAAATTACATCAACATTTGAAAAACTATACGCGGTTAATTTTGTCCCCCTAATTAACGAAATTAACCAAGACCTGAAAAACCTTGCAAAAAAACACATTTCTTGGATAGGTAAGATCAATGCGTTTAAAATGATGATATTACCGAAGATTACATATAAACTTCAAATGCTCCCAATAAAAATACCGCAAAGTTTTTTTAAAGTAATCAAATCAGTAATCCTGAAATATATATGGACAGGTAAAAAGGCTAGACTAAGTTACTCATTGTTGAGCATGAAAAAAAAAAGGAGGGGGGTTGGGGCTCCCTGATATAAAAAGATATTACTTCGCTGTTAATTTAGATAGGTTGGTAGAATGGTCAAATACATACACAAAAAAAAAATGGGTACGAATGGAAGAAATATTAAGTAGCACACAATTAAGCAGAAATGTATGGATACCACCCAAAATGAGGGAATTGGGCACAAATACACATAGTATAACAAGGAACGTACTTAGAATATGGGACACAATTTTTAGACGGGAAAAATGGGAGTATAACTCTCCACTGATCCCTTTAGTAGGCACAAATTTTTTTCCACCAGGTAATGGAACACGTTTTGGAAAGCTACTGGGGGAGAAAAAATTAAAAGATATTGTCACACGGGGGAAAATTAAACTAAGACAAGATATAAAGATAGGAGAACGGGAACACATGATGAGTGAATGGGAGTACATGCAGTTAAAACACTTTGTGAGCACATTACCACAACCAATTAGGGAAGACAAAACACTACACCCAATAGAAAAAAATTGCAATATGGATAAACCCTTGTCACACGGTATATCAAAGGCATATGGGATACTAACGGAGCTTGAGTCCCAGGAAACTCTCCCCTTTTTAGAAAAATGGGAAAATGATTTGGGTAAAAGGATTGATAAACAACAAATGATAGGTGCAGTATACAATCATGCCTCAGACAACACCACCATTGAAGCAAATTACAAATGTATGGTCCGATGGCACTTGACCCCAGTGAGAATGAGTAGGATCCACCCAAATAACTCAGAGCTATGTTGGAGAAATTGTAAGCAAAAAGGAACAACTATGCATATATGGTGGGACTGCCCGAGAGTGCAGGAATACTGGAAAGAAATTTTGGAATATATTGTAGAAATAACGGGGGAGAGGATTCTTTGCAGCCCGCTGACCTGTTTGTTTCACGGAACTGAAAAAACAAAAAAACAGTATGGAACAACGTTGGTCCCAGTGCTGCTAAATGCAGCAAAGGCCCTGATCCCAAAGAACTGGCTACACCCAAAGAGGCCATCAATTAAAGAGTGGATAGAAAGGGTGGAATATATAGAAGAGATGGAGTATCTTGCCTGTAGAGAGACAGGCGGCGAAGACAAATACAGGGTGGTTTGGGAAAAATGGAAAGTGTTTAAATCTACAGAAAAGTTTGTCCAGGGAATGGTAGAAGCAGATAGGTGAGAAACCAAAGAGAAGACAGCATGGCACACAGATCTAGGGAGAGGGGGGAAAGGGGGGAGGAGAAGGGGGGGGGGGGGGGGGGGAAGGGGGGAGAAAAAAAAAAAGGGGGCTAGTCATGTTATAATAGTAAGCAATGCAGCCAGACTGGTTAATCGGTAATTAATGGTTTAAAAATGTCAAATCTATAATTGTACAGAAGAAAAGGAACTCAAATATATAAATAAATTCCACGAATGATGCGAAGCCACAAGAGAGACGTTATGGGCGGTCGAACCGTGAGCTAGTCTCGCTGCTAAATGTGAGCAGAGTCTGACGTGAAAAAAAAAAAAAAAAAAAAAAGCCTATGTCATCTTTATGTAGAGCAACAATTATTTTTTTCAGGATCTCAGAGAGTTCTTTGCCATGAGGCGCCTTGTTGAACTTCCAGTGACCAGTATGAGAGAGTGAGAGCGATAACACCAAATTTAACACACCTGCTCCCCATTCAGACATGAGACCTTGTAACACTAGTGAGCCACATGATACCTGGGAGGGATAAGGGCTAATTGGGCCCAATTTGGACATTATCACTTAGGGGTGTACTCACGTTTGTTGCCAGTGGTTTAGACAATAATGTGTTGAGTTATTTTGAGTAGTGTTGCTCACGAATATTCGCATTGCGAATATTCGACTCGAATATAGCATATTCGAGAAATCGCGCTATATTTCGAATTTCGTGGTGAATATTCGCAATTCCGAATATTCGCATTTTTTCAATTTGATTTTTAAAACAGATCACATCCTATCGACGTCTAAAAGCATTGCTGGTATGATTAGAGACCCTGGGCCGAGTAGCTAAGCTGAGGCGATCCTTTTATGTTGCCAAATTGAAAAAAAAAAAATTGCGATTTTTCGCTATTGCGAATGCGAAAATGATTGCGAATTTTCGATAACTGTGGTAGGAGAACTCTGATTGTCTCTGATGCAAAAGGGGGGGGCTTTGTGTATGTGTATGTTATGAATATTTGTATGTTTGATATTATTATTTTTTGTAAGAAGGAAAAAATTGCGCATACCTTAAAAAAGGGGAGAATACAGCAGCAACTCAAAAATGTTATACAACATAAATTAATACAAGACAGAAAATGGAGTCGCTCTACAAGAATAAAAAATATGTCTAGTGACAAGACATGTGGGCAAATTATAAAATAAGCAAGCGCAAATAACTTGTGAAATACACAGTGAAACAAATATATAAAGAAATATAGTCCCAATAATAGAAAAATAATCTTTCATAAAAATGTCTTTGATATGTGAAGTGAAAAAAAGTCCAAAGCATGCAGCATGAACGTGTTCAATCTTCAAGGTGTTTGATTGACAAATGGCTGTGACAGATGGATAGAGTAAAGAATCACCACCAATGCAAAACACTTTTTATTTTGTATTGTAAAATATCACGAATATTCTGAGCCAATCAGAGTGCTCCTTCCGCATTTGCCGAATATTCGCAATTATTTTGTATTGTAAAATATCAAGAATATTCTGAGCCAATCAGAGTGCTCCTTCCGCATTTGCCGAATATTCGCAATTATTTTGTATTGTAAAATATCAAGAATATTCTGAGCCAATCAGAGTGCTCCTTCCGCATTTGCCGAATATTCGCAATTATTTTGTATTGTAGAATATCACGAATATTCTGAGCCAATCAGAGTGCTCCTACAGCATTTGTCGAAATTGCGCAATAAATATCGCATTCGCATGTTGCGATATTTCGATAAAATATCACGAATATTCTGAGCCAATCAGAGCGCTCCTCCAGCATTTCTCGAAATTGCGCAATAAATATCGCATTCGCATGTTGCGATATTTCGATAAAATATCACGAATATTCTGAGCCAATCAGAGTGCTCCTACCGCAGTTATCAAAAAATCGCAATTATTTTCGCATTCGCAATAGCGAAAAATCGCAATCATTTAATTTCGATAAAATATCACGAATATTCGAATTTAGCGAATATATCTCGAATATTCGAATATATATTCGAGATATATCGCGAAATCGAATATGGCATATTCTGCTCAACACTAATTTTGAGGGGAAAGATAATTTACACTGTTATACAAGCTGTACACTCACTACTTTACATACTTTACATTGTAGCAAAGTGTCATTTCTGCAGTGTTGTCACATGAAAAGATATAATAAAATATTTACAAAAATGAGAGGGTGTACTCACTTTTGATTGATACTGTATATATGTAGGGTGTTTTTTTGGATAGTGTAGGCAAATTTGTTCAGGCTTGGCTGGTAGCCAAGCCTGTCTGTGTTTTTTTTTCCTGGGTTGGGCAGAAATCCAGGGATTGGTGGATGACTCACAGGCAGCATTACTGAGACCTCCTCTCTATTTCTTGAACTTACTAGAAACTTACTGAAGAATGAGAGGGGAGATAAGGAGGTGTTGCCTGGAGTTTTCTGAAGGCTCTGACCAATCCCCAACAGATGGGTTGGCAGGGGGCAGGCCCCCTCAAATACTCAGAGTTAGCCCAGTTGGGGAGGAGAGAGTTTGGGCTGGAGATGGAGAGTAAGGCTGTCGGAGGCCTTTGAGAGTAGCCCCCTAGTCTGGGGGGGGTGAACTCAGGACCGGGATCAGGTGCAGAAGGGACCATTCTCATGACATACAGGAGCAAAGAGAGGACAGCAGGAGGACACTGCAGGGCAAATCTCCAGGGAGGAAGATAGCCAGGTGAGCTGGTAAGTGACAGACCGTCGGGAGGACTGAGAGGCAGCCTGGGAGGACTGGGATGGATGCACAGTCAGTCAGGAGGACTGTGGTGGAATGGGCAGGAGAAAAAGGCAGCTGCAGCCAGGTGGGCTGGCAGTGCCTGAAATGTGGTGCTGGGAGCAGTAGCCACAGATTGTACAGCTGTGCATTAGGACTTTCTTTGCAACACTAAAGGGGCCCACAGGCCCTGCCTGTAAGGGGCATTTGCTACTGGTCTAATTGAACCTTTTTTTTAGACCACCCAAACAGTGCCAGCTGTTCCTGGGTGTTGTAATTCCATAAGCAATAGTTGTGCTGTAGGAGTTAAAGGAGATCTGCAAGCAAGTTTTGTGCAGGAAACTGAAGAGTAGGGATGAGCTTCGAGTTCGAGTCGAACTCATGTTCGACTCGAACATTGCCTGTTCGCCTGTTCGGCGAACAATGAACAATTAGGGGTGTTCACGGCAAATTCGAAAAGCCACGGAACACCCTGTTAAAGTCTATGAAATCTAAAGTGTTAATTTTAAAGGCTAATATGCAAGTTATTGTCCTAAAAAATGTTTGGGGACCTGGGTCCTATCCCGGGAAACATGTATCAATGCAAAAAAAAGTTTTAAAAACGGCCGTTTTTTCAGGAGCAGTGAATTTAATAATGCTAAAAGTGAAACAATAAAAGTGTAATATTACTTTTAATTTTGTACCTAGGGGGGGTGTAAAGTCAGCATGTGAAAAAGCGCATGTTTCCCGTACATATAACTGTCCCTGCACAAAGTGTCATTTCTGAAAGAAAAAAAGGCACTTTGCGGCTCTAATGAATTGTCGGCTCAAACCGTGTGTGTGTATGGTTTCTCGTTGGGAAAACTGCCGGGAATCTCGACGAGAAAAATAGAGATCCTGCTCTCTATTTTCTCATTGGGATTCTTGTCTGCCTATTTCCCGACGAGAAACCTGAGCTTCTGTATACTTACCTGTCACTGTGGAAACCCACGCATGCTCAAAATGACTTCCACGACATAGATAGGGTGAAGCAAGATGGCGGCGACGGCATCAAATGTGACAAACACATGCTCGTCGTAGTCGATGACGTCACCGAGTTCTTGCCATTCAAAAGAACCGCCGTTCTTTTGAATGGCAAGAACTCGGCGACGGTGTGTCTGTACACACCGCGAGCAAGAAAGCTTGCCAGGAATCTCGTCAGGAAAACCAATGGGTTTTTTCCTGACGAGATTCTCGGCCGTGTGTACGAGGCTTGAGCCACAGAAATGGGAAAGAATGTGCAGTGTTTCATGGGAATGCCTATGTCACCATAGGCATCATCCCAAATTAAACAAGGAAAGAAAGTGAGAATAACAGTGTGGCTTTTGAATATGTGGACAGCGGAAGTTGCGGTATTGCTAGGTATAAGTCAGATGAAAGCAGATTTTTTTTTTCATACAGGGAAATATGTTTTTAAAGGCGAACTTACCCTTTAAGTTTACTTACCATGCATGCACAAATATGTATTCTTATCAGCCTTCTGTAGGCTCCTGCACAACAGGCAGTGGCATCTTAAGAGCATTATAGGCCCCCGGGCAATACAGTGCACTGGGGCCCTGTCTACACAATCGTGCACGAGAATTTACTGACAAAAATCATGAAATTTACTGGCAGAACCGCATTTATTTTACTGGCACTGCAAAAAAAAGTACCTAAAATTACAGTTTTACAAATTTCTTCATTGACATGAAGGTTAGGTTACTATAACCCAGCCTTCTCAGAGTTTCCTCTTACATCAGAGTCTGCAGGATTCCCCCCTTACAGTGAAAGGGAACTCTTATGTAAAGGGGAACGCTGCAGATCATGATGTAAGGGGGAACTCTGATGTGGAGGGGGACTCTGGTGACCAGAGACTACCTTATATCAGAGTTCACTGCTTTCTCTTTACACCAGAGTTCCCACTTACATCAGGGTCCTTGCACTGTAAGGGGGAATCCTGCAGACTCTGATGTAAAGGGGAACACCAGGAACTCTGATGTGTGGGGCACTCTGGTCACCAGAGACCACCTTCCGTAGAGTAAATACACTAAGGTAAGGGGGGGTCACTAATATTTTTGTATTCACTCCCCCCTTACATCAGCAACCACCTGCCCCTTAGACTGGCCTGGCGGCGCTATTACTGACCTCCTCTCAGGTGCACCGTGGAAAGGCTCAGTCGGATGGCTCCAGCTTGGCTGCTCTGGTTTTATCCTACTGTCTCCTCATGTCTGACTTCTCCCGTGACCCCCATCCCAGAGGCGCTCCCACTCTTGACTCCTCTTCAGACTCTTCCTCAGAGACTGTAGACGCGATACAGTTCTACAGTTCTGACCCGCTGCTCTCCACCATTTTTTACTGGGGTTGCTGGGCAGCCGATGGGGGCCCCCCAGGCAAGTGGGGCCCCCGGGAATCAAACTTCCCCTTTATAGTGCCGTTGTACGTGTTTTACGTCACCGCGTTTGACAACAACAAGATTTTGTCTTGACAGTGTGTACGCAAAGAAAGCTTGTCAAGATTCTCGACAAGCCTAACAAGGAACTCGTCGAGGAAAATGATGCTTCATTTACGACGAGTTCCTCGGTCATGTGTACGAGGCCTTACTGCACCTAACTATGGTCACAAGGGGGGTTGGAAACAAAGAATACAGTTACAAAACATTTGTAGGGTAAGAACCTTAACATAAAGTATATGCTTGTCTGGAGTTTAGTTTTAAAATATTAATTTCTGTGCAAATGTACTTAAGTGGAAATAGGGAAAGTGGGAATAGAAATTATGATTTCTGTGCCTCTCTGCTTAAAGTCCATCTCTGGGGAAAAAAAAAAAACATTTCATCCCTCCAAACCTGATCACAATAAAAAAGCCACTTCTAAATCAATTTTTACTTATATTGGTTCTGCTGATATGACTTGGGATCCAGGCCCTCTGATGGGTCTTCTTGTAGCCCTTTGTATCATGATGAAGACCTGTAGTGTGAGGTCCCCTCGGATTCTTCTTACTGCAAATAAAAATCTTCCATGTAACCAGGGAGAGGCGCGATTACTCAAATAAGAAGATTGCCACACTGCATTTCAGAAGAAAGAAGTCATTTGACCACAATATAGGGCAAGAAATCAGGGTATATATCTTTTTTTTTTTTTTTTATGTAAAAGGAAATTGTAATTAACCAGAGTTTAGCTTATTATTGTACTGCATTTCTACTGAGGTAAGGCAACACTATTCAAACGTTATTTTACAAGCGGCATCACTGTCTTGGAAAAGCGTGCCTCTACCTCAAAAGTGGTTTATGACCTGCTTGCAAACAGCAATAGTGATACAGAATCACTTGCAGAATTGAGTGATAGCTATTTGTGGGGAAATTCATCATCAGACACGGAAAGCGATTTCAGCGATGATCCTGCGACTGTGCTCAGTGATGTGCGGACTTGGTGCTTTATTGACTGCTGTATGGATCATGTGGTATCAAAGTGGATGTTGAAGATGACAACCCCTTGGCATACCTTCAACTCTTTTTGACCGATGAGGTTATTGAAAAAATTGTTACAGAGACAAATCGGTACCAGGAGCAACAAGCTGCTACCCATCAGAGGTTTTCAAGGAGCAGAAAGTGGCCAGTGGCCAAAGAGGACATTTGAAAGTTTCTGGGCCTAATAATTCTTCAGGGAGTGGTGGGGAAACCCCTGCAGAAGTGGTATTGGACAGTCAATAAATTACTAGCCACTCCATTCTTTGGCATGGTCATTTTGGAGTACAAATTTTCTCTGATAATGAAGTATTTGTACTTTGAAAATAATGAAGAATTTGATGAGACTACACATCCAGCACCAAAACTCAAAAAGATTTGGGAGGTATATCAAATTATTCAGAAAATTTTCCAGCAGAGTTACGTATCAGATAGAGACATCAGTATCAACAAAAGTCTAATGGCCTACAAGGGAAGACTCGGCTGGATACAATATATGGCATCAAAAAGAGCACGATTTGGCATAAAATCATTCATGCTATGTGAATCCAGCACTGGTTAAATATGGAATTCGGTCCTATACACCAGGAAAGGAACCAAATTCAACGAAGGATTCATTAATTATGGAATGGCAACCTCTTCAGTTCTTACTTTGATTGAGCCATTGCTAAATCAGGGCTATTGTGTAACTACAGACAATTTTTACACATCTCCTGAACTCTATGAGTTCCTTCTACAGAACAAGACTGATACCTATGGGATCGTTAGCGCTAACCGGCGTGACATGCCACCAACCTTTGGCAATAAAAAGCTCAAGGCAGGAGAAATAGTTGCCTGGCAGAAAGGCAAAATTATGGCACTAAGATGGCGCAACAAAAAAGAGGTGTACCTAAGGAGTACAATTCATAACACCTCCACTATCATGGTACACACAAAAGGTGGAAAATACATAATGAAACCACAAGTGGTGATAGACTACAAAACCACCATGGGAGGTGACCAGGCAATGACATTTTATCCGGCGATGAGAAAACAAACAAAAAAAAAATTGCAAGAAAATCTTCAGGCATCTTCTTCAACAGTGCTTGTGGAATGCCTTCATTCTGCTAAAAAAAGAGTGACAAGCCTGTGGTTCATGCGGACTTTGTTTGGAGAGTTGCCAAACTTATATTTCTGAGGCACCAAACACCAACGGCTGTAAATAGAGCTGGACGTCGTGCTGCTGGCATTGTCAACCAGGAACGCCTGACTGGTCGTCACTCTATGGACCACATCCCACCAATGGAAAAGAAGTCTGCACCCACAAGGATGTGTGTGCTTTGCTGCTCTAAGCATGATGACACTGAAAAGGAAAATCAGAAAAGAAACCAGGTTCTAATGTCCTGATTGTGACGTCGGACATTGCGCTGTCCCATGTTTCAAAATTTACCATACCCGGGATATTTACTAAAGCAATATGACTAGTAATATTGCACTTTTGTTTGGCCAAAAAAAATGTCAGTGTTTTTGATTACCATATTTACCGGCGTATAACACGCACAGGCGTATAACATGAACCCTAACTTTGAGAGGGAAGTTTCAGGAAAAAAAAATTCCACAGCCCCCTGCGTATAACACGCAGGTACAGTTTACCCTCTATTTTCAGGGTAAAAAAGTAAGTGTTGAATCTTGAGGGGGAACTCCACGCCAAATTTCAAATAAAAAAACGGCATGGGTTCCCCCTACAGGAGCATACCAGGCCCTTGCGTCTGCTATGGATTTCAAGGGGAACCCCCATACGCCGAAAAAACGGCATGGGGTTCCCCCAAAATCCATACCAGACCCGTATCCGAGCAGCAGCCCGGCCGGTCAGGAAAGGGCTTAGGGACGATCGAGCGCCCCCCCTCTCCTTAACCGTTCCAGACCGCATGCCCTCAACATGGGGGGTAGGTTCTTTGGAGGGCACCCCCCCTCGTAAAAGAGCTAAAGAAGCAAGCGGGGCCCCCAGCGGAAGAGAACCAGATGGCGGTGAAGACCGGACACCCCCCCCCCCCCGAAGACATCGAAGAAGCCCTGGAGGGGGCCACTGTAAAAGAGCTAAAGAAGAAAGTGCCCCCCCGGCAGAAGAGAACCAGACGGTGAAGACCGGGACCCCCGCAGAAGACATCGAAGAAGCAGGCCCCCCCTCGTAAAAGAGCTAAAGAAAAGAGGGGGGCCCCCGGAGCTGACTACCCCATACTCATTAACCTAGGGTGGGGGGCCGGGATCTGGGGGCACCCTTATTAAAGGGGGCTCCCGGATTCCGATAAGTTCCCCTCCCGCAGACCCCGACAACCAATGGCCAGGGTTGTCGGGAAGAGGCCCTGTCCTCACCAACATGGGGACAGGTGCTTTGGGGTGGCGGGGCCACAGGTCGCCCCCCCACCCCAAAGCACCTACCCCCCATGTTGAGGGCATGCGGCCTGGCACAGTTAAGGGGGGGGCGCTCGCTCGTCCCCACCCCCTTTCCTGACCGGCCGGGCTGCTGCTCGGATACGGGTCTGGTATGGATTTTGGGGGAACCCCACGCTGTTTTTTCGGCGTACGGGGGTTCCCCTTAAAATCCATAGCAGACCCAAGGGCCTGGTATGCTCCTGTGGGGGGAACCCATGCCGTTTTTTTATTTGAAATTTGGCGTGGAGTTCCCCCTCAAGATTCATACCAGACACAGTGCTTGGTATTGGGAGGGATCCAAGTCGGATCCCCGTTCAATATCGTGCCACGGCTAAACGCAACCGCAGCTAAAAGCACTGTACAAATGCAGCTGATCGCTGTGCCTGGAGTCTTGAATTCCAGCAAAACATAAACATCTATGTTCCTAGTTCCGCACTGGCAGGACAGAGTAGGCACCGGAAGTGGCGTAGGTCACTGTGGTGGTCTATGCCAGGAAGTGGGAGCAAATACCTGTATTACACAGGTATCTGCTCCCTCCTGCCCCCTGAAAGGTGCAAAATGTGACACCGGAAGGGGGGAGGATTCCAAAAAGTGGAAGTTAAATTTTTGGGTGGAACTCCACTTTGATAAAAAAAATTGTATATAAAATATGGATGTGGAGAATACATACAAGCCATCTAATGGCCACATAGAGGATATTAGTCGAATTTACAATATTTTAACATAATAGCATTTTAAGAATTTAATCTTTATATGTTAAAAACAATAGTTATTTTGATTTATTAAATCACTAATAACAGAGGACAATCAATTGGCGGTTTTCAAATGTGACAAAGGTAACTTAATCTCTTTCTGGGAGTGATAATCATCCTATATATTTTAACTGTTTTTTTAAAACTATTACCGTATTTTAGTCACTATAAGACGCACTTTTTCCCCCCAGAAATATGTGGGAAAATGTCCCATCTTATGGTGCGAATATACGACAGGTACCGCCCCCCACCGCTGCTGGTACCCCCCCGCCCAGTGCATATTGCGGGGGTGGCATCAAGGCAAGAAAAAAGCCCCCCCTCTGCAAGTCCCGACTCCCACACACAAAACTGTCCCCAGCTACAGACCGCCAGGCAGACCTGTAGTGATAAAAACAGCAGCGTGACTTGGCCCGGGAGGGAGGGTGGGAACTAGCGTCCTATAAGCGGCCAGTGATTGGCCACACTCTAAGCAACTGACGGAGGCTCCTGCTACCCTCCTCCGTGGCTCAGCTCAGATGTGCTCACCGCGCTGTCTACTGTTACTAGTAAACACAGAAGCCTCAGTTCTGTGCTTGCTAGCTCTGAACGCATCTGTCCCGCTGGCTTCCACAGAATCTCTGAGCTGCTGCACTGAAACAACGGAGACAGTTGCCCAGCGCTGCGTGATGATGGGCAGGAGGTGGGGGCGGGGCATTACATGCTGAGCTTCAGATGTCCGGATGGCGACCCCCATGCCTGATGATCCCATGGCTGCCACTGGCAAGTAAAAAGAGTTGCAGTCACAAGTGCTGTACACTGCGTGGGTAAAGCCAGAAAGAAGGGGGTTATGGATGGGTGGGTGTGCAGAGGTGAGTTATGGACAGGGGGTCAATGGTCAGTCTGCATTTATCATTTATGGCAATGGTCAGTCTGCGTTTATCATTTATGGCAATTGTCAGTCTGCGTTTATGGCAATGGTCAGTCTGCGTTTATGGCAATGGTCAGTCTGCGTTTATGGCAATGGTCAGGCTGCGTTTTTTGGCAATGGTCTGGCTGCGTTTTTTGGCAATGGTCAGGCTGCATTTCATGGGCTCTTGGAAAATATTTTATTACACCATTTGGTTCAGAATATTTTTTTTCTTGATTTGCTCCTCTAAAACCTAGGTGCGTCTTATGGTCAGGTGCGTCTTATGGAGCGAAAAATACGGTATGTCCCAGTCTACATTCATCCTGAATGGGGTATAGCATTTTAAATCATATGTCCAGCGGGTTTCCAACTGCGAGATCTCCCTCTTGGTTAGACTTCCGAGCAGGGCCGGACTTACCATTGGGCTTGACTGGGCTCAAGCCCATGGGCCCCACCCAATAGAAGGCCCCTGATGACAACCCCCCCCCCTTTTTTTATTTATTTTTTATAAAAAAAATGTATATATATATATATATATATATATATATATATATATATATTATTATTATTATTATTATTATTAAAAGGGTCCAAAGGTCTCCAAGGCCCCCCCCTTTTTATTTTTATAAAAAAACATTTTTTTTATATATATATTTTTTTTATTAAAGGGCTCAGAGGTCCCCAGGGCCCCATGTGGCAACCCCCCCTTGTTTTTATTTTTTTTAATAAATGTTTATTTTTTTATTTTTGTTTATATTTTTTTATTAAAAGGCCCAGAGGTCCCTGGATGGCAACCTCCCTTTTTTTATGTTTTTTTTTATAAATGTTTATTTATTTTTTATTAAAGGGCCCAGAGGTTGATTTTTTCTTTTTATTAAAGGGCCCAGAGGTCCCCAGGGCCCGGAAGGCTACCCCCCTTTTTATATATATATATTTTTCTTTATTTCTTCTTTTTTTGTAAAGCCCCCCCCGCTTCTCAGTTTGCGGCAGCCCCCCCACTTCTCAATTTCAGGCGGCAGCAACCCCCCCCCCCGGTTCTCTGCTCCAGGGGGCCCATGCCTTAAGCTGTGTAAGGGGCTCCAAAATTCCTGATGGCGGCCCTGCGCATACCTCCCAACACGCACGGATTCTGCAGGACTTTCCCGCACAGACAGCTTCTTCCCGCAGTCCCCCGAAAGGGGGTTAATTTTTCCGCACTGCAAGAGGAGGCAGCACGGAAGCAGGAGGAACCGGAGCGGTGTGCGGAGGACTGTGGCTGCTGAAGGGAAGAAAGCCGACAGCTGGGCTAATGACAGTCTGTGGCCCCCGGCTGTCGGCACAGGTGAGAGGCACTCCCCCCCACTCAACAACTGCAAAACCCCCCCCCCCAGCAGGAACCGGAGCGGTGTGTGGATGTTTGCTGAAGGGAAGAGAGCCAACACATTCCGTGCACAGGTGAGAGGCACCCGCCCCCGCTCAACAAATTTAATGTGCACCCCCACTCAACAACTTTAATTCGCCCCCCCCGCTCAACAACTTTAATGCGCACCCCCCCGCTCAACAACTATGATACCTCCCCCTCGCTCAACATCTTCGATCCCCCCCCAATTCTCGGCTCCAGGGGGCCCCTTCAACACTCAAGCCCAGGGGCCCCCACCACCCTAAGTCCTGCCCTGCTCCCGAGCCAATGGGGTGTAAAACGATTCATACGGTAGCTATAATTGTTGTTCCAGCTGGGTGCATTCCAAATAATGTCTTGAGACTGTATGTTTGGGAAACCCTTTCCGATTTTTTTGCTAAATGCTCCTTAATTTGCACATTCATTGCTCGCATGATGCGACCTACATGCTGTAGGCCGCATGGGCAAATAAGTAGGTAAACTACATTTCCTTCACTTGCAGACATCTCTTTGCCACACATGTTCATTTTAAAAGTCCTGGTTGAACAACACAAGAAAATATTATGCATAAATACATTATTTAGACTAAAGATAATTACATGATTTTGTACCCAAAATGGAACAAACTTTTGTTTTGACACCCTCAGATGATGTCGTTGATGACGAAACGCATCAGTGTTGGGCCAAATGACTACCAGTTGTGACACCAGCACACAGATCAAGACATGGCTTTCACTCTCGCTATCACTATCTCTACAGCTGAGCAGCGTGTGGTAGGAGACACCACCTGTGTTCTTCCCCATCTAAGTCTACGCTGATCTCACTGATTTAATGCTGATGTGATATTGATTTATAGTAAGTGCAAGTCTCAAAAGTGGGGATTGATTTAATATTTTTTTTTAAATGGAATTACGCTATGGAGCTTTTTTCTTTTGCTTTGGGATGAGCCAATTAGCATGAGATCCATCCTCTGGTCTGCGATTAATTGTAAGGTGAAATTCATTCAGAGTGAACATCCATGAATGGTGTTGATGCCCATTGTCCAGCATTGTCTGGTAAGAGTTAATCACAAGGGGGTTTATTCATCCCCCTTTTGTCATGTGTGGAGGTAGGTCACTACTGCTATGTGATAAACTAGATTAATTTAGAACATCAGGCTGGACTCTCACTATATATACAGTCTGGATTAACCAACATTGCAATTAACATCAGACTTTTTTATGTACATGTACCTTTTATGATAAGCACATCTGTAATAAGTGAACTGAGTTTATTTATATGTAGCGCTGCCTTGTTTGTTTTGTTTTATGTATGCATTTTTGACACTTGCTGTTTAGTAGGTGAGAGTGGTAGCAGCTTCAGCCTTAATTGGCCACAATCTTTTACCCATCAAGGGATTTATATGTGTTTCACCTACTCCATAAGCGCTTGAGTGTTTGTAAGGGCTCGTTTTGGAAATAGGACTCATGTTATGGTAGATATCAATCCCCTTCTTCAAAACAGCTGTATCACTGTAAAAAAATACAGCATATATGCTTTGCATACTAGCACAGTACGTTAAACGTACCTTAAAACAAAGCACTTCCAGTGCCAAGTTGTCAGTGCTGCAGGCGCTCTTATCTTCACCTGTCTTGTTTCAGGGTTCATGGACTCCGGCTCTGTAACTGGTCAAAGCCGCCATGACGCATGCGCTTGGGAGCCGCCGTTCACAGCATAGGGCTCTGAAGGAACAGCACGGGTGCCCATTCCTTCAGAGGGCATGCACCAGTGATATGCACGTTTAGGAGATATTTGCACTACCTATATGTAAGCCTTTATTTTAGGCTTACCTATAGGTAAAAGCAATAGAGGGAAGTTTACTTCAACTTTAAAGTGGCTAGCACTTTCCCCCGCAGGAGCCACCAGTGATCATGGGTTCTCTGTTCTGCCATGTTTCAGCAAACTACTCGATCCCCACTGACACACCTTGTTGTAGTGAGATCTACTCACACCTGTGTGACTCATTCATATACAGTACCTGCACTCTATGTCAACACACAGAAAGTAAATCACCAACAAATAAATGGTAGATTAGTTAAATGTATTATATCAAGGCAGATAAACAGTTTATGAATTGGCAAACAACAACAGAACACCTTCAACGCTGATACAAACTAGATAAGCTGAACACTGGCTTACAACAGCATAATTTACCCGAACTGCCTGATGTTACCAGTAACCAGCAGAGTCAGAATAAGCTAACACAATAATTGATCTTGTGTGTGCCCTGCACTTACAGCCCAATAATTAATGGGTGGATTCATGTGTGCCTAATAAGGGTTACCCTGGAAGTTGACTAAAGTACAGCTCGCTTAATTAGTTAATAGCAGCCAGCTTTCGGAGGGGCCATTCTGTAGGTGGTGCACTGTCAAAAGTTTGGGTAATGACTGACAGATAAGCTGCTATGTGAAAGTGTTAACTGTGTTGACACAGTTAACTGTGTAAGAGTGTTAACTGTTAACTCTATAGTGTTAAAGGGGGGGGGTAAACCCCCAAAAAAATTCTAACATTACATTGAGCCGAGTTGTGAGAATGACATTATGCTGTTTTTTTTATTTCCTTGCCGTACATACCGTTTTATCTATATTTTCACCGCGGTTTCCGGGTATGTAATCTGCGGGACTGGGCTTTCCTATTAACATGCTAATTGATTGACATGCTTCCCACCGGTGCATACAGCGTGTCACGAGTTGCCGAAAGAAGCCGGACTGCGAGTCGGCTCTATACGGCGCCTGCGCACACACGTTCAGCTTCTTTCGGCAACTCGTGACGCGCTGTATGCACCGGTCGGAAGCATGTCAATTAATTAGCATGTGTATAGGAATGCCCAGTCCTGTAGATTACATACCCGGAAGCCGCTGTGAAAATATAGATAAAACGGTATGTACGGCAAGGAAATAAAAAAAAAACAGCATAATGTCATTCTCACAACTCGGCTCAATGTAATGTTAGAATTAATTTTTTGGGTGAACCCCTGCTTTAACTGTGTGTGGCAGGAGTTTAGGATGTGTAGTTTGGATTACCACTCCTGGCATGGCTCTCCATTGCACTGGGATGTCAGGTGTTTAAGAAGTCCCAGTTCTCGTGAGTGGTCCTTCTCTGCATCTCCCTGATTGTAGGATCCCAGCAATGGGCCCCTCCAGCTTTGGGTTCCAGTACAGCAGGTGAACTCTTGGTGTCTCAGTCCTTTGGCCCCTGGCTTGCTGGCAGACACCATAGCCATGGGTCTGCACTGCTCCAGGAGACCTGCAGTGACTACCTCTTGGCTGTGGTCTGCACAGGGTTCAGCAACTCTCTCTCTTTACAGGACACATGTGTAAGGCATAGACCCCGATAGCTTCAGCTTTCACATCTACTTGATTTAAAGGAGTTGTAAAGGAAAAAAAATGTTCACCTTAATGCAATCTATGCATTAAGGTGA
This sequence comes from Rana temporaria, assembly GCF_905171775.1. Classification (NCBI taxonomy): domain Eukaryota; kingdom Metazoa; phylum Chordata; class Amphibia; order Anura; family Ranidae; genus Rana; species Rana temporaria. The sequence goes on along the minus strand of NC_053489.1, from coordinate 301,117,354 downwards.
AAAAAACATCTGATCCTGATCCCCCCCCCCCCCCCCGATCCTCTGTTTTACTTACCTGACCCCTCAAAAGTCCCGCGCTCAGTCCCGAGATCCTCTTCGCCGCTCAGCCTGGCCGCTGATTGGCTAGAGCGGATGGATTGAGAGCAGCGCAGCCATTGGCTGGCGCTGCTGTCAATCACATCCAGTGACGCGGTGCGCTGAGGGGCAGGGCCGAGTGATACAGTGAGCGGCTATGGCCACTCGCCGTATCACGGGAGCGCGCCCGCAAGGACTCATCACCATGCGAGCTCTCTCACATGAATGTGATGAGTTCTTGCAGGGAGGACCAGAGACAGCCGCCGGGGGACCCCAGAAGACGTGGATCGGGGCCACTCTGTGCAAAACGAAGTGCACAGTGGAGGTAAGTATAACATGTTTGTTATTTTAAAGACATTTTCTTTTCCTTTAGTGACACTTTAAACATAGCCACTCTTAGGCCGCGTATACACGGTCGGACAAAACCGATGAGAATGGACCGAGGTTCAGTTTCATCGGTCCAAAGCGACCGTGTGTATAGCCCATCGGTCTGTTGTCCTTCGGTCCAAAATTTTAAAACATGCTTTAAAATCGAACCGATGGCCCGCTGCCCGATCGGTCCAAACCAATAGTTAGTACAGAAAGCATTGGTTCAAAACCCGCGCATGCTCAGAATCAAGTCGACGCATGCTTGGAAGCATTGAACTTTGTTTTATTCAGCACGTTGTGTGTTTGACGTCACCACGTTCTGACCCGATCGGTTTTTGGAACGATGGTGTGTGCGCACATCAGACCTTCAGGCCACTTCAGCGGTGAACTGATGGAAATGGCCCATCGGACCATTCTCATCGGTTTGGAACGACCGTGTGTACGCGGCCTTAGAAGTATACCTGTGGGGAGTGAGCGGGGAATCAAGCACAAACAGAGATGCTCTACACCCCACTCTGCAGACAGACAGCAAAGCACGGAGGTGGGGAAGCCCGAACATTCCTTTCAGTCAGGCAACAAATGGCAGGGCCTAGCTACAAGTGTATTTCCACTTTTCTGAAAACCTAGGATAAAACCTATATTATGTTTATTGTGAGAAAAACAATCAGCGCCACAATTCTAATAAATTACTCCTATAATGACGTGAAAAAAATCAAATATACCCCTCTGAGTGTCTACACAGCTGCTGAACACTTATAGTGATACACCACACCTATTGCAATATTAATTTTGTGAAAATAGTGCAGCACTGTGTATCTATAAATCTTATATAAACAAATAATTATACATTCCATAAAACAATTTATTATTTATTTTTTATAAAAAAACAGTTCATATGTAGGTTTCCAAAGCTGTCACCGCTGTGTAAAATCCTATTTAAATGGATCCAATATTCAGTGCACACCACCACCTGCTAAAATGCCTGCTCACCTCAAGGATGAGTATACAACTCATAGACAGATCACCCTTTTTGTCCACCATGATCAATCCAATTTACCAATGGTAGTAATTCCTACAGTCCCCAGACTGCACCTCTGTGTGGGTAATCAACGTTTGAATTGTCTCCAAACACCACCTTCCTCCATTCACTTTTTAATAATCAATTCCACTTATATTTACAGGGTTTAAGGACATGAAACAAAAAACACAAGTACCAAAGTGTTCTCTGCTTTGAAATTTATTAAAAAAGGCCCCCCTAAAAAGTTACACTTACAAGAAATAACAGTAAAAACAGCATGTATCAAATCACCAGCTCATTCACCGCAGATCTAATGTCACGGTGCTTGGCCTGACATCACAGATTCGACTACTCCCCTCTATGGACTGAATATATGATCCATTTAAATAGGATTTTACACAGCGGTGACAGTTTTGGAAACCTACATATGAACTATATTATGTTTGTTTCATGTCCCCGTTCACATAGCATAATTTAAAAAAATATTTAAAAATGGCTTCCTTTTTTCGATGATCTTTTGTGGACCAACATAGAAAAATTCTACTTAGCTCTTTTTGTTATAAAGAGGCTGGGAATATGTGTTTGCCATAATTAACCCCGTCTGTACTATGCAGGTGTATATCTCAGTTGTACTAGTTTTTAACACTATCCTAACAAAGAGTTAATTTATTTCTAAACCTTTAACTCTTTGTTAGGACAGACAGTATTTTTGCATTGTATGTTAAGTAGAACTTGAGTAAGCCAATTCCCAACCTTTCTATTGTCACAGATCAAACTGAACTAGCTGAGAAATTCTTGCAATCAGCTGTAAAACCTTTCTTCTCAGAAACATCTAAAAGGTAAGACATATATTTAAAAAAAAAAAAAATTAAGCATGCTTCATGAATAACAAAACATCATAAAAATATAGGGCCTGATTCTCAGTGGAGATACGACGGCGTATCTCCAGATACGCCGTCGTATCTCTGCGTTGTGCCGTCGTATATATGCGCCTGATTCTTAGAATCAGTTACGCATAGATATCTCTTAGATCCGACAGGCGTAAGTCTCTTACGCCGTCGGATCGTAAGTGCATTTTTACGCTGCCCGCTAGGGCGGTGTACGCTGATTTACGCGTTGAAATATGTAAATCATCTAGATACGCAAATTCACGAACGTACGCCCGGCCGACGCAGTAAAGTTACACCATTTACGTTAGGCTTTTCCCGGTGTATAGTTACCCCTGCTATATGGTGGCGTAAGTGCGGCGCACCAATGTTAAGTATGGCCGTCGTTCCCGCGACAAAATTTGAAATTTTTACGTTGTTTGCGTAAGTCGTCCGTGAATGGGCCTGGACGTCATTTACGTACACGTCGAAACCAATACGTCCTTGCGGCGTACTTTGACACAAAGCACACTGGGATATTTCACGGACAGCGCATGCACCGTAAGTGAAAAACGTCAATCACGTCGGGTCATGGATAATTTACATAACACACGCCCACCTCTTCACAATTTGAATTAGGCTGGCTTATGCCGGCCGATTTACGTTACGCCGCCGCAACTTACAGAGCAAGTGCTTTGAGAATACTGCACTTGCCTGTCTAAGTTGCGGAGGCGTAACGTAAATCAGATACGTTACGCCCGCACAAAGTTACGCGCTCCTACGAGAATCTGGCCCATAATGGGTTTTTCTCAAATATGATTACAAAAGTGCAAATACCCCTAATTCTTCTTTCCCTGACAAGCCTTGTCACTGGTGGTGTACATATTTTTGCAGTAATAGATAGAACACCACACCACCACATGTGTACAGATTCAGAATATCTACCACCTGTGTTAGTGGTAGGCCAGAGACAGAGGAAGACAGCTGTCAATAATGTAAAGGACAATATTGTGTTGTAAAATAACAGGGCTCTACTGAATGGTCTTCAGTAGAAGTTCTGGCTTGGAGGACACAACTGACAGACACATGACGGTAAGTACCTACATTTTTTGACTATTAGGGTATACTGTAACTGTTGTCAGGGGCGGACTGGCACTGCCCGAGGGCCCCATGCCACTAGGGGGCCCCATCAGGGTTGCCAGGCTCAGTAAAACCAGGGACAGTATGTAAAAATCTATGTTTTTTTTTTACATCTGTCCCTTATATGTCCGAAACTGACATGCTTTTGATGTGAAAATCCCGAGATTTTAGCTGCCCCGCCTCTGCACTGCCTCCTGGCGTGGTGGCCATCTGTAAGCCCAGGGGCCCCATAATCTTCTATTGCCCGGGGGCCCCATGAGTTGTCAGTCCGCCCCTGACTGTTGTGTATATTTATGTAACGAAGGAGGTTCAAGGTTACTTTAAATACTGATTCTATATGTCATGTAGCTATGTTTAATTTATTCAAACAGCATTCGACAACATTTATTGTTTGCTATTCAAACTTTAACTGAAAGAGATCTAACACCAGTAAATACCCACAATGAAATGCTTACTACAAATCACAAAATATGGCAAAATAAATATTCCTACTAGAAGTTTAGTTGTGTATATTTTACAGCACACTTTAACAGAAAAAGAACTTATATCCAGTATTCAGTTGATATATGTGTTCTTGGAAATGTTGTAGAGTTTAAAAATATAGTCATTGCACAAACATTTTATTTCAGACTTGTTAGCTAAACTAAGCACAAAAATACAGCTGTGACCATTACAGTTTGTACAATGCTGAGAAAAAAGTTTTATTTCAAACCCCACAAGAACGATCAAAAGGATAAAAGTTCAGCGAAAGTTCCCTGAGCATAATTGATACTGTGTTTTGGAATATTGCTCTCAAATACTTTCAGGAAATGTCCTTACAATGCAAACAAAAGCTATAAAACCCTGCAATACAGAAAGTTTAGAATCCAGCTTATTGATTTGAGAGTCATTTATCTTGGCTACTTCAAGACATTAAGCTCATCCTCTACAGTCATCCTTGAAACTAATGGTACAATCTCTTGACAGCATTTTGATCAGTTAAACAGACTGATTTTCAACCACAAAGTAATTTACCCCTTCTTTTTCAATTTTGCAAAGAGTCTCTTGAACCAATAAGTGACTTGCCGAACTTTCAGCTTATGATGTACATGCTTATAGCTAGGAGACTTTTGTCCTTCCATGTTGTATAGGAGTTATTCTGAAATGTTACCATGTGCTTTGTTATGCAGCAGATGGAGAACAAATATTACACTGATATTATGCTGCATCGTAAATAGCAAGCCAATGAACATATATAGAAGCAGTATCCAATGCATTACAAAAATACTTCATAGCTGGAAAATGAAACAGCTATGGAAAAGTTAATATGCTAGCTTTTACACTTTATTAACAACTAACCACGTGTTCTTAAAGTAAGTGTCTTTTTCTTTTTGAAGCCCATCTCCGTTGCTATAAATACTTACCTTCCCATGCTAGTAATCCAAGTGACTGGTTTCACACATACTTCTCTAGTACATGTCAGCCTGTATTATACAAAATATTTGCTTGATTATGGCTGTTTGTTATGTGTGTTTACGACCATTCTGGAAAATACCAGTTTACAACCCATTTTATGGCTATGTGTTGGGCACACCATTTCAATTGATGGGCATAGTGGCGGCAATTGATGGGCACACTGGCAACAATTGATGGTTACAGTTGCTGCGCTCGATGGCACAGTGGCAGCAATTTATGGGTACAGTGCAGGGCTCAAGTCCTGCGGGAACGCGTGGGAACGGAGTTCCTGCATTTTTTTCACAGCAGGAACTCAGTTTCCTTTGCAGGACTAGAGCAGCCGGGAGCACCCGAGCCAATACTTCACTAAGCAGTGATGCCCAGCTCGAGTCACTGTCAGGGGCAGGCGAACCTTAGTAATCCTTTATGTTACTGGCCGCTTCCTGTATATGGATTTATCGGGTAGTGTGCGGGTATTCCGTCACTTCCTCGATGCCGCAATGTCTCCTGGGAGCTTTTGTCATTGTTCACAGGAGACATTGCGGAGGTCCACCGCACATTATCGCGGGATTTAGAAAGAACTTGCGTCTTTCTAAATCCCGTGATAACTCGCGGCAGACCTCCGCAATGTCTCCTGGGAACAATGACAAAAGCTCTCAGGAGACATTGCGGCATCGAGGAAGTGACGGAATACCCGCACACTACCCGATAAATCCATATACAGGAAGCAGCCAGTAACATAAATGATTACTAAGGTACAGTGGATCGAAAAAAAAACATGCAGTTTAGTAATTATGCATATGAGCGTATCATTTTTTTTTTTGGTGGGGAAGTGGATCTTGGGTGGGAGTTCCCACACTTTTTTCCCCAGGACTTGACCCCTGGTACAGTGGCTGTGTTTGATGGGCACAGTGGATGCGCTTGATGGGCACAGTGGCTGCACTTGATGGGCACAGTGACTGCGTTTGATGGGCACAGTGGCTGCAATTGATGTATTTATTTTTTTTAGTTTGTTTGCGCCCCCAAAAAGTTTGAGCACCAGCCGCTACTAACAGTTAATCTCCTTTTAAATCTCTCCCTAATACTGAAAATCCCTTTACATCTAATGCTGACATTTACCCTCCTTGCAACCATAGCCCTAACAATGACCATGACAGTAACTATATCCCCAACAATAAACCTAGTATACCTCTAGACCTAACACTTACTCTTTCTGTATCTTTAATCCTAACATTTTCCCTATCCTTAACACTAAACCGTCCTGTAACTCTAAACCTCACATTAACTTGCTCTATGCCTTGCTCTGCAACTAACCCTATAAGTCTAACCCTAATGCCACGTACACACAATCGGTCCATCCGATGAGAACGGACCGATGGACCGTTTTCATCGGTTAACCGATGAAGCTGACTGATGGTCCCTCGCGCCTACACACCATCCGTTAAAAAAACAATCGTGTCAAAACGCTGTGACGTAACACACAACGACGTGCTGAAAAAAATGAAGTTCAATGCTTCCAAGCATGCGTCGACTTGATTCTGAGCATGCGTGGATTTTTAACCGATGGTTGTGCCTACTAACGATAGTTTTTTTCCCATCGGTTAGGAATCCATCGGTTAAATTTAAAACAAGATTGCTTTTTTTTAACCTATGGATAAATAACCGATGGGGCCCACACACGATCGGTTTTGACCGATGAAAACGGTCCGTCAGACCATTCTCATCGGTTTAACCGATCGTGTGTATGCGGCATAACACTAACCTTCCCAATATAAAAATAACCCCCTGTTTGCATACTTACCCCTTTTGTGCTAGGACCCTCTCCATTAAAAACCAAGCCTACTTGTGCTGAAAGAAATTCCCACCAGAATCTCGCACAGGTATCTTCTTTTTCATTAATTCCCTTCTGCGATCAAATTGAATGTAACCTTTTAAGCCATATACAGTGACCCCACATCAACAAAAGATCTTGAACTGATACATATTTACCATTAAAATGACTTACAAAAAGTCTCACAAAAGGAGATTTATATATACTATGACACGTCTATTCTGATATCTTATTTTTGGATGTCTTTGCCTAGATTTTTATTTTTGTCTCTACTGATAGTACCAAACAGTGAAAAATGTTTTAACGCTTAATCTCAGTCTCTTAAGAAAAGAAATCAAGGACTAACTGCCCTTGAGGTGCCTCTTTTTATTATTGAGAAGACAGCACACTTGAAATTCATCAAAGTTCTATACCTTTGTTAGAACAGAGCAACAGGGAATCCTTGTCATCATTTTCATGTAACCAATTTCCATTCAGAGCCAGAAATATATTACCCCTCCAGGAATAATAATATTATTTTTTTAAATAACCATCACTTTCTACATTCTAATGCTAAAAGATAGCATAGAGATGTGTGCTGATTTGTATTGCTCCTTTTGTTACATAAATGTTTGTATGCAATTTTAATGTTTTCCATCCATGAAACAGTTTTGAGCAGAGAATTCCTATGGTAGTAAAATGACAAATATTTAAGCAAAAGGAACACGTGAAAATGCAGACTTTTCAGTATACACAGTTTTTGTAATGTTTTCTCATTGTGCGTCTATTAAAAGTATTTTTTTTTTTTTTACCAAATGCACAACACATAAATCAGAACTGAAATGTATACAGGTATATAGAGAGTTGATAGGGCTAAATAACTAAATGACTAACTTAACTAAATACATCTTACATCACATTAAAAGTGTGCTTTATTCTAATACAGAGATACAGTATACCCATACATACAGTATATATGTGTTACAATCATAGACACAATGGGCGTTATTTACTAAAGGAAAATCCACTTTGCACTACAAGTGCAAAGTGCACTTGAAAGTGCACTGAAAGTGCACTTGGAAGTGCAGTCGCTGTAGATCCGAGGGGGACATGCAAAGAAAAAAAACTGCATTTTAGCTTGCACATGATTGGATAATATGATCTAACCCTCAGATTTACAGTGACTGCACTTCCAAGTGCACTTTAAGTGTAATTTCAAATGCTCTTTGCACTTGTAGTTTGCACTTCTAGTGCAAAGTAGATTTGTCTTTCGGAAATAATCCCAATCTCTTTATTCTCTTATTTAATGCTTATGTCAGGGATTTGCAGCAAAGATGGCTAGAACTGCTTTGCTACACCCGGAAACTGATACCAGACTATATATAGTGAAGTAAATGTATTGATAATTAAACAAAAGGCATCCACACACCAAACAGGAGACAAGCAAACTTGAAGATACTAGTGAATTACAGCTATATAACTAAAATGCCTCACTAAACGGAAGCCAAACAAGCTAACTATATACAATTTGTACAATATTTATATATACAAGATGACAAGCATGGGTAAGAAGTAATACCAGAGGTGCAAGGAAGGGGGGAATTAGAGCTGGGTACAGGAACAAGGGGAGCGGATGTAAAACAGCAGGGTGCAGGGTACAGGATTCATATTTTTACCACAAAATATAAGCTGGATGCACCAGAAATAAATCTAGGAGCAGTGTAAGTAATCACAACATAAGGACTGATTGTTCCACCTGGCAACCCCCTTACACAAGGAGGGGTGGTATTATTATTATTATTATTATTATTACTGTGCATGATTTATATAGCGCCAACAGTTTGCTTAGTACTTTACAAAATTGAGGGAGACAGTACAGTTACAATACAATTCAGTAAAAGATGGAACAGAAGACTGTGCTCGTTATAGCTTACCACTTATAAGGGTCAAATGATACAAGGTAATACTGGCTAAGGATGAGCTAATGGCAAAAATAAAAGTGCAGTTTGCTAGTTAGAGGCAAGATAGACCTCTCTTAAGAGATGGGTTTTCGAGGACAGACAAACGGTGGACATATACTCCTCACCTGCGGTCCACAGGTTCCTTTTTTTATTTTTTCCTTTTTTTGTATATCACATGTTTTTTCACTAATGGGACATTGATTCATAAATCTTTTTTTTAACCACTTAAGCCCCGGACCAATATACTGCTAAATGCCCAAAGGCGTTTTTACAATTCGGCACTGTGTCGCTTTAACAGACAATTGCACGGTCGTGCGACGTGGCTCCCAAACAAAATTTGCGTCCTTTTCTTCCCACAAATAGAGCTTTCTTTTGATGGTATTTGATTGCCTCTGCGATTTTTATTTTTAGCGCTATAAACAAAAATAGAGCGACATTTTTGAAAAAAATCAATATTTTTTTACTTTTTGTTATAAGAAAAATCGAATAAACAAAATTTTAGTAAAAAATTTAGGCCAAAATGTATTCAGCCACATGTCTTTAGTAAAAAAAAATCGCAATATAAAAAAAAAATTGCTACCTAGCGGCAATAGTGACCGATCGCTTAGTGCAGGCGTCTCAAACTGGCGGCCCTCCAGCTGTTGCAAAACTACAAGTCCAATGAGGCATTGCAAGAATGACAGTTACTAGCATGACTCCCACAGGCAGAGGCATGATGGGACTTGTAGTTTTACAACAGCTGGAGGGCCACCAGTTTGAGAACCTTGGCTTAGTGACACTGGCAATAGGGGGTGAAAGGGTTAACTAGGGTGGTGATCAAGGGGTTAAACCTTTATTAGGGGGGGGGTACGGGGCTATCCTGGACCTAACACTAACTGCCTATCACACTGACACTAAATGCAGTGATCAGTAAATATATGATCACTGCAACCAGTGACACTGTGACAGGGGGCTAGGGGGGGTAATCGGAAGGGGTTAAGTGTGCCTATGTGTGTGGTGTCAGTGTAGTGTTGGTGCCACTTACTGTGATGTCTTCTCTCCTCTCGTCGGATTGAAAATACCGCCGAGAGGAGAGCTGACATCACTTCCTCTGCCAGTGTTTACATTACACAGGCAGAGGAAGTCACACGGCGGGGGGTTGCCGGATTGGCTGAGAGCGATCACGAGGGGGCTGACAAAAACGAACAGCCGCCCCCTCATCACGGATCGCTCCCGGAGGTAAGTTGTTAAAGGGATTGTAAAGGTACAATTTGTTTCCCTAAATAGCTTCCTTTACCTTAGTGCAGTCCTCCTTCACTTACCTCATCCTTCGATTTTGCTTTTAAATGTCCTTATTTCTTCTGAGAAATCCTCACTTCCTGTTCTTCTGTCTGTAACTCCACACAGTAATGCAAGGCTTTCTCTTTGGTGTGGAGTGTCATGTTCGCCCCCTCCCTTGGACTACAGGAGTGTCAGGACGCCCACTAACACACAGCTCCTTTCTCTATCTGCAACGTAGAGAGCGCTCTGACTTTCCTGTAGTCCAAGGGAGGGGGTGAGCACGACACTCCACACCAGGAAGAAAGCCTTGCATTACTGTGTGGAGTTACAGACAGAAGAACAGGAAGTGAGCATTTCTCAGAAGAAATAAAATAATAAATAAAAGCAAAATCGAAGGATGAGGTAAGTGAAGGAGGACTGCTCTAAGGTAAAGACAGCTATTTAGGGGAAAAAAAATTGTAACTTTAGAACCCTTTAATACCCTGTGTCCCCGAAAATAAGCCCGGTCTTATATTAATTTTGGCAACAAAAGACCCAGTAGGGCTTATTTTCGGGGTAGGTCTTAACATATTCAGGAATTCCCAGTTTGAACAAACTTAAAATGCCCAAATCCTTTCTTTTACAGTAGCACACAATACAGAATGTGTGTGCCCCTGCAATTCAACAGTGCCAAACATTTCAGCTCTCCTCCACCTCTCCTAGCCACCAGCAAGGGACCCTGGCCCCCCTCCCTCTGCAATGCTTGAAGCAGGGAAAAGAGCACACAATGTGAAGAAAAATAATCTATAAATACCTTGTGGAGTAGCCATGCTGCATACAGCACACAGTACCGTATGACATGTTGATTGCAGAGGCTCTGCAATGTACCTTCAGTGACCCACTGAAGCTTTGCAGAGGGAGAGGAGGACAAGATCCCCCGCAGACAGGCGGGAGAAGAGGAGATCAGGGGGGAGATAAGCTGAGCTCCGCTCTGTAGCAAAGTCACCTGACACTGCTAGAGACAGAGTCACACACACACACAGCACACTGCACACCACCGTAATAGGATTATACCACGTTTCCTCGAAAAGCACACAATCATCTCGAACTAGGGCTTATTTTCGGGGTAGGGCTTATATTGCAGCCCTCCTGGAAAATAACGCTAGGTCTTATTTTCGGGGTAGGTCTTATTTTCGGGGAAACATGGTATTGCAGATATATGACATTTGAATTTTTTTTTGGAGGTTATAATAATTTTTTCATGAATGGGATATTGATTTACAATTTATTGCATGGTATTGCAGTTTCATGATATTTGTAGTGTGTTTTGAGGTTACAATTTACACATGGATGTAAGCACAAGGAGCTGGATTCACGTACAGTACAGACCAAAAGTTTGGACATACCTTCTCATTCAAAGAGTTTTCTTTATTTTCATGACTATGAAAATTGTAGATTCACACTTAATTAAAGTGGAGGTTCACTCGGAAATGTTCATTTTTAACATTAGATTCATGCTCATTTTGTCAAGGGGAATCGGGTAGTTTTTTTAAAAAACGAAGCAGTACTTACCGTTTTAGAGAGCAATCTTCTCCGCCGCTTCCGGGTATGGGCTGCGGGACTGGGCTTTCCTATTTGATTGGCAGTCTTCCGACAGGCTTCCGACGGTCGCATCTATCGCGTCACAATTTTCCGAAAGTAGCCGAACGTCGGTGCGTAGGCGCCATATAGAGCCGCACCGACGTTCGGCTACTCGTGACGCGATGTATGCGACCGTCGGAAGCCTGTCGGAAGACTGTCACATGTTATTTTGGACACAAGCAAAATGTTTGACTAATTTAACACTATATTCCATCTCCTTAGCTCATCCTTTTCACATTGGAATTTTTATTTTATTTTTTTCTGTTTAGAAATACCCTTTTTCTTTTTTTTCTTCTTGGCTTCCGCCGCTCCTCGCCTAGGCGATTATGTCACTAGGCAATTTGCAAGGGTTCCTGGGATAGCGGTGTCATGTATATCATGAGTCCTTGCGAATCGCCTACTGATGAAATCTTTCGTTATTTTCAGATGACGCAAATGGGTGAGAGAGCTGCTCTCTCTTCTCTGACAACAGAAGAAAAGGAGGAGGGGGGGTGAACAGGGGAAACATTCTGACAGCCCACACTGCTGCTGCCTGAGTTGTGCAGAGCTGCATCCCGCTGGTCCTGTCACCACTTCACTGATGGGGGGACGGAGGGAGCTTGACAGCAGCCGCTACAACAGGTCGATGCTGACATTGCTATAACCGGTCAGTAAGAAGGACAGTCTCGCTAAGGCATTACTGCGCATGCACAGAAGTCCAGGAAATGAACGTAGGAGGGCTTCAGATGCACACAGACAAAATGGAACCTGCCTGCTTCTGACATCTGTAGGTAACAAACAATTTTTCAAGTAAAAGTGCAATAAATATGACATGTTAAAAATGTTAATTTACAGGTTTTGACAATTACAGAGCAGTCTTTTAAAAAAAAATGTTTGGGGGACTGGAACTCCACTTTAAAGTTCAACTAAAGGCTCCCATATGGCAAACAGGGACTTAATCCCATTACTAGTTGTGATACACAAAACAAATCCTTTAAGTGACTGCACAGTGCCTAGCTGTGCTTTGGCAGCAGTGGGGGTGCAGCACAGTGTACTTGTGGTTTTACTGAAGGGCATAACAGAAGTTTACAGCAAAGCATGGCTAACCTGCACCAAAACTGTGGGTACACTGAGCTGTAGTCAAAGACCAGTGACTCAATGTGAAGCTGTCCTTACTTTCCTTCATTTGTGGCTCAGACACTCCCAGACACTGATAATGGAATTATCAAAGGGCCTGGTAATGGACTGGGGGAGGGGGAACCCATGTTGTTTTTTTCAATGACTTTTGCCTGTATTGCCGGGACCCGATAATTCATGAATAGCCGCCAGTAGTTTTAAATTCCTTTTTTTCCTTTAGAAATGTCATTTTGTGCAGGGACTGTTATAAACATGGGAAAAATGCACTACTTTACAGGCATACTATAGACACCCCCCAGGTACGAAATTTAAAGGAATATTTCACTTTTATTGTTTCACTTTAAGCATTATTAAAATCACTGCTTCCGAAAAAACAGACATTTTTAAAACTTTTTTTTGCATTGATACATGTCCCCTGTGGCAGGACCCGGCTCCCCAAACACTTTTTATGACAATAACTTAATATTAATCTTTAAAATTAGCACATTTGATTTCTCGCATAGACTTTTAAAGGGTGTTCCGTGGCTTTCGAATTTGCCGCCAACACCCCAAATTGTTCCCTATTCGGCAAACGGGCAAACAGCCGATGTTAGAGTCGAACTTATGTTCGACCCGAACATAAAGCTCATCCCTAGTGGAGTCCCATTCTGCAGCAGTCAGTTGACAACAAACTGCCAGCTAATTTCACTTACAAGGAATCCAAGTGGTGTTTCTGTAAATTTTGCTATTATTGGCAAATTCTTAAGAATCAAGTTCGGCTGGTTTGTCCTCAGACAGAGGACATAGTGTTATCAGTGATCAGAAAGCACCCTGAGATTGGGAAGTCAGTGCGGTATCCTGACCCTTATTTTTGTATTTAGTTTGTGCCATGTTTTGTTATAGGGTAATTAATGTGAATATATGTTATGTTTTTCATAAACAAATTACAAGAATATGCATACATTTTCCTTTAGCACTAACTATTCAATATACAGTATTTGATTGCCTGTATGTTTGCATGTTTTCGCTAGGATGGTTATATGCCTTTGAAGTGGGGACCCATTTTCTACGATTAGCTAGCCAGACAGTGGGACAAGGTAAATATGGGGAATGTAGTACCCCTTTTTGTTTTCCTAGCGTGGGCTAAAGTCCAATATTTAATGGTACCACTAGATGTCTTTTTTTGTAGATGTCTCCATATTTCTGTAAATGGTGATGGATGTCTTTTTCTGGGTACGTTCCACCCAGGGACTTCTAGGCAACAAGCCTGTCACTCTGGAATGTTTACTCAATAGTATAAAATAGTAAGCTGGAGGGAACCTTGGGATGAGTTGCTGATGGGAAGGGAATGGCATCTAACTGAGGCAATGTGAGGAATCATAGCTTTTAGCTTCTCATTCGGGGAAGCTGGATCATTTTTTTGAGTGTGAACCACTAGAATAGGTGTACAATGTTGTTACTAAAGCAATTCCCTTAAGGGGGGTCAAGAAATCTGGATTTGGCCATCCAGGTACTATCTATGCTCTTTTTAAAATAACATTTCTGCATAGTAGAAAAAAGTTAAAGAAGGATGTGGACTGAATTTCTTTATTACTATTGGACTAAGAGTACGTTTATACCTGTAGTGTAAGTACAGGGACTGGCTTGATTAGTAATTTGGTATTGGCCAGGAGAAGGAGGGCTGGCCAGTTTGGCAGTGGTGACTAGTTCCTAATCTGCATTCCTTGTAGACTGAGACCCTAGTGTTGTTCCTGCAGGGTGCTTGGAACAACTTCTGAAGCACTTGGCATTTAACCACTGGCTAGGGGGGCCCTGAATAACTGTGTTGTGAAAAGTTTCATAATAAGGACCTAGGCCAAGAGTGATCAAGAGCAATGGCAGAGGTAGCCAGCATTTTGTGTTACAAATTCTATTGTATGCACTGGTGGAGCAACTGGCTAAACAACCTGCCACAAGGGGTGCTACAATGACATTAGAAGTAACCTTCCTAATGAAGTCAGAACAGGGATCATTTCTAAGTGTAGGACATTGCCTCATGCTTCTGCTAATTGCTATAATCAGTCAGTCATGGATTACTAGGGTGTATCCATGCTCACCAAATCTCATCATAATCATCATTCATCACAGTCACAGTACATTTTCGATTTGCAAGTGTTCATTACTAGTTAGAAATAACTGTTTCCTTTTTTTCCCCACTGATGCAGGGATGTTGTTACATTACACACATATACAAGCAGGCATTTTGCACGGTAATTGCCATTAATTGCAGTGGCAGGGGGAAAGAAGCTAAATATAACAGATATATCCTCGAAACTTTGATGTTTTTGATATATATATATATATATATATATATATATATATATATATATATATATATATATATATATGTGTGTCAACCAACCAAATAATCTCTGATCCATGGTGTTAAATAAAAAAAATAAAGTTTGGTGTTAAATGTCAAATATTTCATTAAGGATAAACTTTGCTTATTTGGATATCATTCTTATATTGGTCCAGCTTGTAAGCATGCTGTAAATATGCATACGTCATACCTTTCCTAAGGTTTCAAGCTAGGAGTAGGAAGTCCAACACAGCAGAGAGACAAATGGTACCTCACTAAATGTATCACCAGCAGATAAAGACAAGTCCAGACATATTTTCTCGTCTCGTTTTGGGCAATATAACGGATGCAGAGTCTTGAGATTCCCATTGCAGGTGTTTTAAATTACAGCCAATAAATAGGAACTTGTCAATTTTTGGTAAATATCACATTTACTGCTTTATAAATATTCCCGTGTGTTGGCTTACTTATTGAAAATGGTGCACTACCTGTGTGTTTGATGTCTAAATCTAATAGCTTTAGGAAGGGAAAAAGAATGATTGCAAGTGAGATGTTTGCTACCTCTAGTGGCTAATCTTCAAATCTCTACATCTAATAAAGCAATTATTGTTGAGCAGCAAGCATTTAAAATGTGAACTTCACATTAAAACTTTGTCTAAAAAATAGAAACAAACCTCTAAATATATACTCATTAAAAATACTCCATACTTTCCCTTTAGCATACTATAATAGATTCACAGAATTCGTCTTTCAACCTTAATCCATGAATCCAGTAAGATATTAAACGCTGTCCAGCAGAAAGCACTTTTTCTGTAGGTTGAAAGCAGGCCATAACCCTTTTCAGCATTTATTTGCAGCAGCTATGAGCACATTTACGTAACAAAATACTTACAAGGAAAATTCTGGTTTATTGAACAGGCTCAAATTAATTCAACTATGTATTTTGCTTGTTTCCTTCCAGTATTCTAATTAAAGTAGGATATTGATTATAGCAGTAATTACTTGTAATACAACACAGGGTGTTTATGTTAAAATGACTTTCAGCTCATTATATGGGAATGTGATATTGCATGATTATTTTGTACTAAATATATATTACAAGCACAGAAAAGCTTCAGATAACCGAAGGAGAGGAAATGTCTATAAAAAACATAGTGTAATTAAGCATGAACAATGTCTCTTTTAAAGGGGACTATACTCTTTTTATTCATTTTTTTAGAGGTACATGTGCAAGCGATCAGCTTGATGTAAATAATCTTAATAATCTGGGCTAATGTTTTAAAAGCCTTATTTCTCTGTATAATTTATACATATATGTATACTTTTTCTCTCATTCCAAATGCTTACTGTTCATTGACTTAATACTTTAGCACAGTGACAGTGTCTTTCTGTTCTGATACAGTTTGAGAATATCTTAATTAAAGTTGATTTATATTACAGTTAGAACAGCTAAATGTTTCTGCATTGCTTTATGAATGCCACCCATTTACTATGCTACACTATATAACCAAAAGTATTGCCTTTGCCTTTACACCTACATGAGCTTTAATGGCATCCCAGTCTTAGTCCGTAGGGTTCAATATTGAGTTGGCCCACCCTTTGCAGCTATAACAGTTTAAACTTTTCTGGTAAGGCTGTCCACAAGGTTTAGGAGTGTGTCTATGGGGATGTTTGACTATTCTTCCAGAACCGCATTTATGAGGTCAGACACTGATGTGGATGAGAAGGCCTGGCTCATAGTCTCCACTCGAATTCGTCCCAAAGGAGTTCTAGCGGGTTGGGGTGCAGGCCAGTAAAACCTCTCCATCTCAAACTTGCTCATCAGGTAGGCTTCATAAATACTTTTAACAATATAGTTAATTTATATATATATATATATCAAAATATAAAACTTTGAAAACACATCAAATCTTAATGGGGATATATATCATGTTGGATATATATACTGACATGGATTGGGTAAGGAACGAAAGAATGCCACTTTGTTTGATGGAAATGAAAATTATGCAAATAGTCATCTTTTCTGACAGTTTTTCACTAGTTTTGCATTTGGCTAGAGTCAGTGTCACTACTGGTAGCACAAGGCGAAACCTGGACCCTACAGAGGTTGCACAGACAGTCCATCTTTTCCAGGATGGCACATCGATTTGTGTCATTGCCAAAAGGTTTGCTGTGTCTACCAGCACAGTCTCAAGAGCATGGAGGAGATTCCAAGAGACAGGCAGTTACTCTAGGAGAGCTAGACAGGGCCGTAGAAGGTCCTTAACCTATCGGCAGGACTGGTATATGTTCCTTTGTGCAAGGAGGAACAGGATGAGCACTGCCATAGCCCCACCAGAACTGGCAGGTTCACCACTGGCTCCCTGTTCTTTTCACAGATGAGAGCATTTTTACCCTGAGCACATGTGACAGACGTGAAAGGATCTGGAGAAGCCATGGAGAGCATTATGCTGCATGTAACATCGTTCAGCATGACCAGTTTGGTGGTGGGTCAATGATGGTCTGGGGAGGCATATCCCTGGAGGGACACACAGACCTTTGCAGGTTAGACAATTCCATCCTGACTGCCAGCAGGTATTGGGATTAAATCCCTGGACCCATTGTCAGACCCTATTCTGGTGCAGTGAGTCCTGGGTTCCTCATGTGCGCGACAATGCCTGGCCTCATGTGGTAAGAGTATGCAGCCAGTTCCTGGAGGATGAAGGAATTGATTCCATTGAATGGCCCCCATGCTTGCCTGACCTAAATCCAATAGAACACCTCTGGGACATTACGTCCCAGATATTTGTATACCCAAGATACCTGTCTCTGCAGCTAAAAAAGGGAGTGGTTGGGGGTGGTAAAACCACAGCTCATCTGTGAGGTTTTAGAACCCCCAACCTCGCATGTTAATGAGCCTTAAAAGTACAGCCAGTCATAGTGCCCCAATCACCTGAGTGTCATCATAAGTCCTCGTTCACACGTGCAGTGATCTCTGAAGAGCAATTCATGTTTGCATTGCTTTTATGAGACTATTTGGCAGGTGATGGGAAGGCGTTGTATTGCCTCCTCACTGCCTGCATTAACCCCTTGCACAAGCACCTATATTCACTTGAATGGGAAGCAATCTACAGGTGCTATGCCTACCGAAAGCAACAGGGGTAAAGCATCGCAGATGCAGCATGTGTATGCTCCCAGGCACTGCCTTTACGGACTAAAGGGGGTAGTGGTTGGAGGACAGTAAAACCGCAGTTCACCCATGAGGTTTCACTGCACCCCAACCTCATGTTTGAACGAGCCCTAATAGTGCAGCCAGTCACATTGTCTATATATGGGATAGGTAGTCAAGAAATTAAATGCAACACCTCTGGAGCTACAGGTTCGGATCCCGGTCTCGGCTACATGTGAATTGAGTTTGGTGGTCTCAGCCCGGCTCCCGGTGGGTGTGCTATGCGAGGTAAGCCTGCGCTTAGTACGCCCACCCCCCTCCCACAAAAACCACCACACTTACACGCACTCGAAATTGGGTTAACATGCACGCACTTTGACCACGCGGTCTCTAAAAAAGAGAGGCGAAGGACTAACGGGGCTGGTTGAGCGGGCAAATCCTCTCACTCCCTTATAGGGAGTCCCTCTGCCCCGTTGGGCTTCAAAGCGGAGCAGGTAGGGTGGGCTGTGTGGGAGGACCCCCTCACACACCCGCCATTGCCCGCCGGGGTATGGACAAAGGTGGCAGATTGCCTCTGGGGGAGGCCTGCCTACTCCCAACTCCTGCAGTCCGGCTCCTCTCTCGAGTACACGCACAAAATACACTTTAGAAAAAAGTCCTGTCATTTTAGGGTCTCAAAAAATGAAACAGGCAGTCCGTATATCAGGATTGAATAATTTTCAAATATATTTACTATAGTTTGTAGGCTCTATAACTTTCACACAGCCTAAATGATAAACACCTGTTGTTTTCTTTTCACCAAATAAATGTAGCAGAATATACATTGGCTTAGGAGCCCATTCACACAGGGACGACTTTGGATCCGACTTCAAGTCGCCCCAAGTCGCCCCTTGTCGCCTCAAGTCGCGCTGCATGAGAAAATAAATGGAAGTGAATGGGAGCCGTTTTAATGTACACTACTGCAGTCGCTCCGACTTAAAAAAAGGTTCCTGTACTACTTCAATCCGACTTCTAGGCGACTTGTAGGCAACGTGTACCCATTGATTTCAATGGAAGTCGCCTCAGAAGTCGGATCACTGTTTTAACTGAAGCAACAATACAGGAAGAGAACATACATTTCTCAGGCAAACCCCTCCCTCCCCTTCCCTCCCACAGAGCTGATTGTGGGAGGGAAGGGGAACTGGAAAGTCTCCTGTCCTGGAGGCGACTTGAAGTTGCCTTGTACTGTCCTGGAGGAAACTTGAAGTTGCCTTGTACTGTCCTGGAGGAAACTTGAAGTTGCCTTGTAAGTTGCCTGATGATTCATACTCAAGTCATGTCCAAGTTGCCTCCCAAAGACGTGCTGGAAGTCGCGTTGCCCCTGTGTGAAGGGGCTCTTAATGTATGAGGAAATTTGGTTACAACATTTTATAACAGGATGGAAGAAGAATAACTTTCTTTAAAAAATGTCAGCCCTTTTCCCTTTATATAGTAAAAAGCAAAAAATAATAATAAACATGATGAAATACAAACCAAAAGAAAGCTTTATTCTGTTTAAAAAAATTATATACAATTTGTTTGGGTATAGTGTAGCATGGCTGTATAATTTTCATTCAAAGTGTGACAACGCAGAAAACTTTAAATATGGACTGGACTGAAAGGGAATTAAACAGTCCAGTCTTCAAGTTTTTAACCACTGTAGGCCTGGACCATTTGGCTGCCCAAAGACCATAGCACTTTTTGCGATCCTGCACTGCGGTGCTTTAACTGACAATTGCGCGGTCGTGTGGATGTGGCTCCCAAACAAAAAAAGAGCAACAATTTTGAAAAAAAGGCAATATTTTTTTACTTTTTGCTATTATAAATATCCCCAAAAAACATAAAAAACAAAAAAAATTCCTCAGTTTAGGCCGATAAGTGTTCTTCTACATATTTATGGCAAAAATGTTATTGATTGGTTTGTGCAAAAGTTATAGCGTCTACAAAATAGGGGATCGTTTTATGTCATTTTTATTATTAATTACTTTTTTACTAGTAATAGTGGTGATCTGCGACTTTATGGCGGACATATCAGACACTTTTGACACATTTTTGGGACCATTGTCATTTTTACAGCGATCGGTGCTAGGGGGCGCTGAAGGGGTTAAGTGTGTCCTAGGGATGTGTTCTAACTTTGGGGGGATGGGGCCGATTACAAGGAGCTATGATTAGTGTCCTGGTCACAAGGCAGAATGGGGAAATGCTTGTTTGCATATCCCTGTTCTTCCTCTCCGCGAGACGATTGCGGGTATCCCCGCGGACATCCAGTCTGCGGGACCCACGGTCACACTCATGGAGCTTGCGGCGGGCCCACAATGCTGTGTCTTAAAGGGCAACGTATATATGTAATCTGCCCAGCCGTGCCATTCTGCCGACCTATATCGGTGTGAGCCGGTCTGCAAGTGGTTAAAGGGTTTGTGCATTTCTAAAATTTCACTTTAGGCATTTTTAAAAATGCTGCTACCTACCAAATAGAATTTAAAAATAAATGTATTTGCCTGGGTACGCGTTCCCCACCCCTCCCCATGCCATTTGATGTTTTAATCCCTTGACTGTAAGCATAGGAAATGTCCATCACTGATTTGAAAGATTTGGCCATTACTGACTTCAATGGAGTTTGGATTTGACTTCTGAACTTGGTGAGTCTGTCCTGAACTGAACCCAATTACTTTTGGCTCATCGCTGCTTAGCAAATCTCTAGTAGTAGACATCAGTCAAATAAGTAGACATTTAGCAGAACTGGTAATTGATGGAATGATCAGACAGTGAAATGCTGCAACTTGCAGTTTACTAAACAAGGTGAAAGAAATAATGCAAAATGGGTTCAGGATGGCAAAAAATAAATAAAAAATCATGCACACACACTGCAGAATAATAAAAGATGCAGAAACATATAAAAAAAGCTGCACAAACGTGCAATATTCACAGTCATGTCTCTGTGACTGAATCAGGGTAAAATGTGACTGCATATTGTAGTGTTTATAGGGCTCTATAACAACAGAGAGCAAAGCTGAGAATCCCTACTTCAGTAAAACAGTACAGAACACAGCTATTTATGATCATCTTTATAGACAGTGTTCCTCACAGTGAACTCCAGTGTAGCTTTGGTAACACAGGTGAACAGCTGGAGGGATCCAAGGCCCAAGGATGGAGCACCACCACACTGGAACTGGAGTACTAAGGTAGCAGTGAGACAGGGGTCCTCACAATAGCTAGGTCCTTTGGAGAAAATGCATGCTGGCTCAGGTCTGGTTGTCCAGCTGCCTGTATTTCAGTTCAGACAGCGAAGAGTCTCTCACATGGCTGCAGATCAGTGGCTTGTCAACTACCTCTGGTTCATCAGGTAGGGCCTCCCTGAGATGGTGTGGTAGGGAAGTAGAAAAGCTACATTCCCTGGTGTGTCCAGGAACACAGGGAAGTGTTGGAAAATTAGTTAAAGGGGCCTGTACTTGTATTAGAGCAGGGGTGCCCAACCAGTGGCCCGGGGGCCACATGTGGCCCGCAGAGCCCTCTGACGTGGCCCGCGACCTCCATCTCTGGGATGGAATAGAATAGAATACTGTTGTTGAGCCCTGGTTCACACTGGGTACGATTTGGAACGATTTGAGATGCGATTTGACATGTCAAATCGCATCTCAAATCGGCGGCAATTGTCGGCAATGGCACTGTCCTAATCAGTGCGACGCCGCATCTGCGATTTCAAAAAGTAGTTCCTGTACTACTTTTTGCGATTTTGGGCCACGATTTACATTAAATTGCGGCCGAAATCGCGGGAAAATCGCGGCAAAATCGCAGCCGCGAAATCGCTGTAAAATCGCGCATTTTACCGCGATTTTGAATTCGCAGCAGTGTGACCCTAGGCTAAAGGTAAGTGTATTACTAAAATCAGTATATATATGGGCATATCTGTTCTGCTGTGGTTACCGAGCTGCTTTTAAACTGATTCACAGAGCAGTGCACCTGCTGGTTACCTGCACTGAGCCATAAACTTCTATTACCTGTGAGTTTGGTGTGCTTTCTGAAAGTGCACCACACCTACAGGATTTAATAGAAGTCACAGGTGAACTGTGCTGCACTCGTTCATCAGAGTAAAAGCAGCCTTAGGCCCCTTTCACACAGTCTGTCCGACCCAATCGGACCCTCCATTCACCTCTAAGGAGTGGCAGATGTAAATGGACCTGTGTCCGTTTACAAATGCCTACCTCCAATCCGATCCCCAAAAAAATAAAAAGTAGAGTGTGTTCTATAGAGGAGAGTGGGCTGCCATTCACCCGCTCCGCTCTTTGTGGCCCATGACCGATTACCAAGTTGCTTAAGTGGCCCTTAATCTTCAAAAGGTTGGGCACCCCTGTATTAGAGCATGGTGAGTAAATGGACACTCTGTCACTTCGGCAATACAGTCTCTCTCTCTCCCATACTTTGTAACAAACTGTATACTATAGATTACTATAGATTACTTGCCTGACGAAGAGGTTCTGCATGGCCTCGAAACTTTGCACTTTTTTATAATGCCTAATTTATATTACATTTTTGGACACTGTCTGCAATCCGTGGTGCGCTGGCGAATATTTTTTAACTGTATAGTACATGTGACATTGCTTTTAAAATTTGGGATGCTTTTTTGGACATTTTACACCCATATTTAGGGTGTAATATGTCATATGGTGTCTAGTCGACCTCCCCCATCTGCCTCTACCTCTGATATCATAGAGTCATTCTTCTCCATGTTTAGCATCTGTCAGTTTTGAATTCTGCGCGACTGTGACTGTGTGTGCATCATTCACATCTGTGAATAAATAAACCACAAGGCTCTTCTACCAGTGAACATTTTTTTCTGCAAATGTGGGTGCATTTATTATTTGTTTGCAAAAGGTGGAAGTGGCCTTTAAAACAGTTAAGCTAAAATAAATGGGAAGCATATATAAATAAATACAATCTGTTAGAGCATGGGTCTTCAAACTACGGCCCTCCAGTTGTTCAGGAACTACAATTCCCATCATGCCTAGATTCATGTCTGTGAATGTCAGTGTGTTACAATGCCTCATGGGATGTGTAGTTCTACAACAGCTGGAGGGCCATAGTTTGAGGATCCTTGTGTTAGAGAGTAGGAATCCAACATAATGGTCACAGCAGGTGTAAAGACCTAAAAGACACATGTACAGACTTTACAGTTGAAGTGCATGATGGATATAACCTCTGAGGTTCTGATTAAAACACTCAGTGAATGCTTACTGAGTTAATGCAATCCTATTGGAAGATAGCAGTAATATTCTAAAAAAATATATTATCCAACACCCTACAGTACATATAAAACACATTTTAATAGCTAAGTATATACTCTCTCTCTCTCTCTCTCTCTCTCTCTCTCTCTATATATATATATATATATATATATATATATATATATATATATATATATATATATATACCAGAACAGACTTTTCTATACAGATGTGTTGATGCTAGCTTTTGAAATGCTTGAGCAGCTCAGCTTGTAAAATCAATTTTGGGAAGCACAATGACTACAAAATTGTGTGAAATGGACCACTAGTCATAAACTACCATAAATGTCTCAGAATGTGTCTGTGAGTGAATGATGACGATGGAATACTAACATCAATTTGACACATTGTTTATGACCATTGAGTCTCTGAGAATGATTTTTATACAATGCATCATTGTATTTTAGCCCCTAGAATACAGAACAAACGTTTTCCCTTTGTGACTCTTCATGACCATGTCTTATCTCTAGAAACATTCTTGAAGAATCAGATTTTGATTTAACAGCTGTTAAATTGCTATGGTTACTTTTAGAAAAAGAGACAGATTATGAGATGATAATAATAATAATATCAAGTGCAAATTTGTCCTAAAGTAAAAAAAAAAAAAAATTATATATACATATATATATACACACACACACATATATATATATATATATATATATATATATATATATATATATATATATAATTGTTTAAAATCATTATAGTCATTGCCATCATATTTTAAAAAGATGCAAAAAAAATAAAAAGATAGATGTCAAAATACATACAATAGTAATGTGAATAATAATAACAATAACTATAGAAATGCAAAGTGGGAATACAAAATATAACATAATCTTGAGACTTAAATCACTATAGCCATTGCCATTATATTTTAATACAAAAAATTATGAATAATATAAACCAAGTCCTGCATTTGTTTAATACATTGAATTTTGTATTAGTACATTATTGTATTAGTACAGTAAATGGATACCCATTGTCACACAGACAAATATCTAGTGCAAAGTGGTACTGGGCCAACACTAACTAAGAGATCATTTTTGAATTAGTGTGCAGATCTTGCCCAAGAGATAAAGAACTCTCCAGCTCTCTACTACTCACTTACTTAGCATCAATACAGGCAGAGGAGAATGGGCGGGGCAGTTTTACACATGTGGGGATTCCTGATTCTCCTCCTGAGCGGGTCCTGAGACCCAATTGGCCAAGAAGAGTAGAGACAGTATTGGTCACAAAGGCAAAAGCTGCAGAGGAGGAGGAGACGCAGGGGAAGTGGCTGTGAAGCCGCTGAGGAGGAGAGGACGTGGGAAGGATCCGAAGCTGCCCGTGACCTAGAGTCGGTAGGTGTAGGGCTGGTGGGCAGATGGACAAGTGAGTGACAGGGGGGGCAGACCGACCAGGGGGGGTTTGGTGGTTTATTTGCTGCCCCCTCCCTCAAATGGAGCACTAGCCGCCACTGGTCAACCATAAGTTCAACTTGACCTCCAACTGTTCACATTTGAACTATTGCAAACGCTCTCTGCCATATCAACAATTATGCAATAATGCACTTTCTGGCTTCTAAATTGTAGTCGGGTGGCTTGGAAATTTCAATCACTGAATTTTGCCAATGTGTCAGCCTTTTCCCTATAAAGACAAGAGCCTTTGTTCATTATGCATACAACGGATATAGTAGTTAGAGAAAGTTCATAGAAGGAAGGGAGCATTAGGTGTTTTTGCTGTTGCCCTGCCAAAAAATCTTTATATAATTACACACAGTCACAGCAGATTAGAGAGAGATATAGTATTAACACGGACAGTTAGAAGCAGTTACTGATGGCTGAAAAAAATGTATCTCTATTTTTACAAGTTATCAGTTAAAATAAATCATGTTTTTGTTTTTAAATGAAAAGCTGACTGTTGTGGGTCCTGTTAATATGTGACTCAGTTATTTTTACACACCAAATGTATCCTTATCTCACTCTAATATATTGGGGATTGGTCCACAGTGAAATAAATACACCATTATAAATACACCATTGTGTTGATTTTTTATTATTGTTATTA